>NW_024580659.1:1321487-1341976 GCF_017639235.1 Corvus kubaryi
GGCGGGCGCGGGGGTCTCCGCCCGTTCCCCGCCGGAGCGGCGGGGCGAGGAACGGACCCAAAGTTGCTGGAAAGCACAAACTTCCCCGGCGGGTGCCGGTCCGCAGGGCGGCTGTCGGAGCCTTAATGTGGCGAGAGGGGGGAAAGACCGAAAAGGACTTATTTTCCAACCCCCCCAATCCTCGTTTCAAGCACACAATATGGTACCCACAACCGGCCGTGCCCACCGGAGTTTGAGCATAAACTATTAATAGCTGGATAGTTCCCCAGGCTATCCGACCTGGCGGGTCTTCCTTTCCCTCCCTCTGGACTGACTAAAATTGACTGTAAGCTACTGAAAGAGAGTCGGAAAGCAGATCGTTTGGGTGAGGGGGTGGGGGACTGGAGAGTCGCTGCAGGAAGGATATAAATAGATTTTTTTTGAAGAAGGAATTGCTTTAGAAGTTAATGTTTGGGAATATTTGCTAACAGGGATGGCTCTCTTGCCTATCGTGATAACCCTTAAGCCTGTCCCTCTCCACACATCCGTGGGAAACCTTGCTGAGATGTATTTTAAGAGGCTGTCATCTCCGTTATGAATTGCTGAGGTTTGTTGACACAAAACTGAAAAAAATCCAGACGATTCAAAGTAAAGGCTGACACCGTGTCCTTACACTCTGTGTTTCTGAAGGTGGAGGAAAGATTTCAATGACATAGAGTTAATAATAGCAGTGTTGCCCTTAACTTCGTGCTGCCCCAGTGGATGTGAACCGCTTTATGTCACATTTGTCTTGTCATTTGTGATTTGCTTAAGAATAGAAATACATTTCATATATATATATATCTATCATAGAAAGTATTTTTAAAAGCCTTTTAGATTAGTGTCTTTGATCTCGAAGTACATTTTTGCAAGCATGTAGTCAGGCCTTCTGAAAAGAAGGCTTATCGGCAGAAGAAACAGTGTTGTTTATTTGGGAGAGCTGTAGCTTGCTGTGTTAATATCTGCCTTCACCAAAGGCATGGTCGTTTATTCCGAAATCCTTCCAATTTAGACGGAGTCCTTCTGGATTCTTTTGGGGCATGTATTCATATTTTTAAATATATTTGACCTTTGGGAGCTGATGGGCTCCCTTTTCTCGCTGTCACGTGAATACAGAAATTCTTCAGAATAAGACCCTGAGAAATGTCTACCTACAGGGGGAGGAGAGGAAAGGGAACATGCCAGTTCTCGTCCGAGTACCACAGCCTTATGGCCTGATCCAGCCTTGCTCTCCCATGAACGATCTCTGCTTTCGTGAGAATGCCTAAAGAAGCAAAGGGGATTCTGTACGGGTGAAGCACAGCTAAAGTTTGTGGGATGTTTGATATTTCAGCCGCTTTTCATGGATTGCAAGTTGTTGCATTCTCTTCTTATGTTCAGAACACAGTATCAATTTATAGAATAAATTTCTTTTGGGTACCAGTTTATGAGTCAAAGCTGTGTTTTCTTTCTAGCTGCAGAAAGTTTTATAAGAAGGTTCCTCTACCAAGAGAAACATAAAAAGGCTTCTATGTTATTCTAATAAACCATGCCAGCTTTTTAACCAAAGCAGTTTTATTCCAATTAATTTGGTAGGGTTTGCTGGAATAGATTTTGTTAGCTCTGTGCTCTCTTATCAGAGGTCTTATCAGAGTGGGCCTAATCCTGCACTGAGTGAGGCAAGATGAGAAAAAACTGAAGCCACTGGTAAAGATCCATAATTTCTTGCAAATATAGAGGAATGGTCCTGAAAAGGCCACTAATTCTGTGTGTGCCTCTGATGGGAATCAATGCTGTCTGGCTGCTTCTGGAGAAGAGACACAGAAGGGGACACAAGACCTCAACCTGACCTGATACCTTCTTGCTTGTTTAGTTCCCCTCATGACCTGTTTTGTGAACGCAGAGGAGAGGAGTCATGGATGTATATTTGATGATGATGCACAATTGCTGGGCAGTAGGTTAATGCTGGTGAGGTCTGCCCTAGGGCTGCTGTGATTGTTTCTTGGGAAGGAAATACTTAATGGGAGTAAAGATTGCAGTGGTAACTGGCACCAAGGCTTGAACGATCCCCTGTAATTGTCTGTTACCTGTTTGCACCCTTCTTTTTTTTAAAGAGGCTGGATAGAAGTTAAATTTTTTAGGCAGATTTACCGATGGGGAGCCGAGTTGAGCTGATGAGATGTGCTGCTGAATTCTTCCCATTACCAGCTAATTTTCTCCTACTTTAGACAATGCACCCTTGTGAATGATTCAGAGCATTGATTAGAAACGTGTTTGTCTTAGGAGGTCTTCTCTGTAACAATCACTGAAGTCATCTTTTACTACAGGACTCTCAAAAATGAGGCTGCTTTTTTAAGCAGCCCCAGAAGTGTTTCATTCTGGCAGGCAGCAGACTGAATGATTAGGATATTTTGCCTAAGGGGGGAGGGAAGGAAGAAAACAAAGAACATTTTTGTTTTTTAATTTTGGTTACAATTGTTTTAATTATTGTCAGTGTGTTGATTCTTGGTTCTGTCCCTGATAAATCGCTGGTGTTCTACATTATCTCTCTCTTCCCGGGTAGCATGGTTTTAATCATCTTATGCTGAGCTAAGGAAAGCTCGGCTCAGCCAGTTGTCCAAAGGGGAATTTCTCATTGAGATTTAAAAAGCAAAATCCCCGATTGGAACAAGCCCATTGGGGCGCGGGCATGTTAGGTGATGGCCACTGACTGACAAGGCTTCTTTTAGCAATCATCACGTACAATAGTGTGCATCTATGTGGGCAACGGGATTAATGGCTGTGGAAAGGAAGGTTGTTGATTGCAGTTAATTTTTCTTTTAAATGGCACACAGAGGGATTCCTGTGGCAGCATGGTAACAACCTCTGCTTGAATTTCTGAGCTGTTTGATATGAGATGATTGAAAGCCTGGTCAGTCAGGGGAGTCCTGTACCTGTATCGCCATTGCCTCACATTAGTGGAGATTGTGCACGTGAGTGCTGGGGAATGTGGCTGCCAGTGCTGCCACTGGGGAGCAGAACAAACCCCCTCCTTACTTTCCAGCAAGGCTTTTTGTCACTTGGACTTGAAAGAAAATTGCCATCTGCTAGAGGGTGGCGAGCCATTTGCTTCTTGTGAGGAAGCAGGTGTGTGCAGAATTGCTGTGTGTCTGCCTGACTTCGTGGCTGCTCTGCAGGGCATCTCTGACCAGGCAGCACAGGAGGAAGGGATGTCTGCAGGGGAAAGTGCCAGCATGGGGTCCAGGATCCAGTCCTGCTTTTCCAACAGGTTTAGCACTTGTCAGATGTAGACAGTTGTTTTGGGCAGCAAGCTGGAGGTGTTACCCCTGTTCCTGTCAGATAGTGAGCAGTGAAGACTCCTGCTCAGAGCAATAAGGCATTATAGCTTCCCATCACCACTGGAAGGTGGGTCTGAGGCTGCCACTTCCAAATTAGTGGCTTCTTTATAGCAGCTTTTGATTTGTACTTGTCATTTCACCCCAAATGAGGTTAATGGATGCTGGTAGTGATGGCACATCTGGGCTAGGAAGGTTTGAAGCAAGTAACTCTATTAGGACTGGAGGCTTTAGGGTTTGCAGGATGCCATGTAGAGGAAGCTCCTCGTCTTGTTCTACTGCCCACCTGCTGTGCAGTCAGACAATCTCTTCCAATTATGGTTTTGATGCTTGGCATTGGAACTCGTCTGGAAAGGAGCAGAGAAGTTGGGAGATGGCCCTGCTTGTCTTCTGTGCTCTGCTGAACAGAGAGACAGTTCCCTGGGAGGGCAATTACCACGATGAGTGACTGACAGATAATGCCCCTCTGTCCCTGTGAGGGCTGAGGAGCCTCTGTGACAATTTGTACCCAGTGTCCCTGCAACAGCTATATGCAGGCTGTGCTTGGTGGCAGAAACCTCTTTGAGGCATGCAGAGGCACCCTGAACTTTCCAGAGGTAAAAGAAGAGCCTCACAAAGAGGAACAAATGTCTTTTAAAAGCCATTTGCAATATTTCTTGCTATTTAAAAACAAATTTCTCAATTTAAAAACTAATTTCTCGATTCCTGTTACCATTCCTGAATGCTTCCTGCTCAGTTCTCACATGGGGAAAGAGCAGAGCATTTACTGCTTTTTTGCCTGTGACACCTCAACACTGTAACTTGCCTGCACTCGTCCCCTTCAAGATTGTGGTTTCAGGAGTTTAGAGTTTTTCACCTGTATACATTGAGAAATTGTTAATTGAAATTCTCTTGAGAAAGTGTGTGGGTTCCCACTGAAATCAATAAGGCTCCTGCACACAGACCTGAGGGTAGAAATGGGCTCCTGCTTGGTGTTTGACAGGCAGAGTTCAGCAGCTTTGTTGTAAAGAAGCTTTGTGTGTGCCCCCTGAAAAGCTGAAGGTGGTTACGGAGAGTCTGAATGGAAACCCGAACGTTTATCCTTGAACGAGCTTCCTGGTGTTTGGCTTCAAAAGCCATCAGAACGGCTCTCGAGGGCTTGCGTGCTGAGGCATCTGCACTCTGCAACACTGTACACGTGCACACGCTGTACGAGTCAGACAATGCTTTTTTCAGCCAGTGAAATACTCAAGTGGGATGAAATAAAAGCAAAAGTCATTAGCAAGCAACATACTTGAGTGAAATATTCAGTAAGAAAGGACGGTATCTGAACGCTTCGATATTTACTTTTCTAGGAGCCTCTTGAAAGCAAAATGTGTTTTGTTAGCAAAATTATTTTTCCTCTCTGGGGTGTTGGTAGTAGTTTGTTGTTTTAGAGCAGTTCCTGTAATCTAGCCTTCATCCTCGGGTTTATTGTTGCTGGGTTGCATGGGGAATGGGGTTGTACAAATTGTTGTTACTGGAGAGTCAGTTTCTGTCAACAAGCTATTGGCATAGTTTTCTTTAGGCTGAATTATTTGATCTTTTGGAGAAGGCATGTAGATTTTCTTCATAACTTTGACCATTTTCCTACAGCCCTTTCAATTCTGTCTCAGCCATTATCTTTTGGTCATAAATATAATGAGAAATAAAAGGTGTTTATGCAGACCAAAGGTTTCATTCTTCCTCTGTAAAGCGAAGTGTTTTTCGCATTGACTGATGCGTGAGTGATCGGGATATTTAACCAGATGAGCTTTTGACGGGTGAAAGGGCTGCAGGGCGAGACACACAAAGATCTGAACGCAGTCGGGCCAGACAAAGGGTGCACGGTCTGTGGTTTCTGTATCTATTCATTAACTCATCGCAAGGTCGTTATCCTTGCTTGTGATCAGGCTACCGTGCCACCTCCTCGGAATCCGCTTCTCAGTCTGGTGGGGGACGGTGCAGGAGCTGTTCTACAGCACAGCTTCTCCCAAGGCTACGTGAGACTGCCTTTCAGGAGAACAACGATGAATTCTCCTCCAGCACGTCTAGTTGGGACTGAGAACTCCAGAGGAGATAATTGCTGACAGCAATCAGATTGGGTGCTAAATGCCATATAAACCATCTAGGTCAATAATGATGGTAAAGCCTTGGGCACAGTTGTCAAAACAGCACTTGAGTTTGCCCATCTCTTTGTGCAGCGACACCACTGATAGAGAGTAGTTAAATGCAAGAAGCACAGGATGCGACATGATTTTTAGCTCTGGTGTATGTCAAAAATCCCTGAAGTTCTTGCAATGAAAAGGAGATCTATAATAAGAATGTCTCTTGCCTCCCTCGACCTTGTTCCTTCTTTCATTGTCCTTGAACAGTGGCGATGGAGCTGTGCTTTCCATGGACTAGGCTGGAGCTACTTCTGCGCCAGTGGGTTTCTGTTATGAGCCCCCTGAAGCCCTGGGTAGACTTGGGGTTTCCTTGGCTTCTGCTGGTGTGAAAACTGTTCTACCCTTTCCTACAGTGACACCTGGGGAATTCCTGAATCAATATGGGTTGTGCCTAAAGTGAGTATCACTGTGATAGAAAACTCGGAGTGATGCATTACAAAAGGCACGTTAATTTACCTGACAAAGGGTGTCTATCTTGAATTATTTATGAGGTTTCACAGCACACTAGTAAATTTTGTAAAAGCAATGGAGTCCTGGTAACGTGAGCCTCTTCACTGCAGCTTCCGTAGTGGAGTTGCTCTGAGGAGGTACAGGAGGTGGGGGATGGAGGAGGAGGAAGAAATAGGCAGCAAGTGGAGGGATAGAGAGAGACTGCTGTTTTCATGTGCAAATGATGAGGTGTGCAGAGCAATGAAGTGCGAATTAGTTAGATCATGCTGTGCATTGGAGCAAAAATCTGCGTAGTGTTAGAAAGCAGCCTATGCTTCAGGGAAGGGTGGGGGGTGGAAAGGATGGGGAGTACAGACACAAGGACAGAGAAGGGTGAAAATCTCATGACCAAAATACTGGCTGCTTCCCATCTGTAGAAATGGTATTTGCAGGGGTAGTTTGGTTAAAGTACATACTCCTTTTGGTGAGATTTTCTTATTCAAGTTCCGGTAAAAGAAGGCTCAAGCCAGAGCTGGCCAAGCTTTTCTGTGTGGCATTCAGCAACTGAGAGGCTTGGAAGTGTGCAGAACATGTGGCTGTGGACCAGAGAGGTTTGCTCAGGATAACCTGGAACATGTGTGTCCACAGGAGCATTAAGTGTGTGGGCTTGCTTCAATCCCTGCTGCAACACCATTTCAGTGCTAAAAGTCAGTGCTGCAGCAGGAGCAGCACAGGTTCACGGTGTGGCTGCCACTGTGCACCTGCGCTGTTGGTAAACAGAGGCCTGCCCCGTGCCTTTGGGCTTCCAAGCCTCTTGGCCTTGCAAGCACAAAGTTAGCCCTTAAACGGTCAAAAGTGTTGTATTCATCTCCATTGAAGTGACAAATGAGGATATGATTCTCCTTTTAAATACCAATGCCTCTCAACTCATAACAGAGCTGGGTCGTGAAACTTTTGTCACAAGCTGCCAGTTTGCTGTCAGACTCTGTTTCTTCTCCAGTGGGCACTTAATATTCTGCAGTCGAGAAGAATCCCGTATCTAAAGTCTGAATTCACATTCATTCTCCCAAACAGGAAAGCAAAACAAGGGGCATATATCTAAATAATTTTCAGAGCTACTTACCCTTCAGAAATATATAAAGCTCTCAGCGATGTAATTTCTGTTGAACCAGAGATATTCTTGTATTTGAATTCTCACATCTATTAATTTTCATGTAATAGTATCTCTCTATTGTGGTTAATAAACACTTTTTGTACAGTATGGAACAGGGAGGGTCATGAATGCAGTGCCTTGTTTGCATTTCTAACATATAGTGGGTTTTACAGGCAGATTTTTGGCAGCTGTAACATGAACACCAAAATAGAGACAGACTTAAGCCAAGCGAAGCACCTAATGTTCAACTTCATCAGGTGTTGAAGATTGAGTCAGATTCTGGGCTGTGAGTGGTTGAACGTCTTTTTATTGCTCCATAACGAACTCAGTAGACCCAGGAGGAGCCAAAGTGCCATTTCCTCATGTCTGAGGTAGTCTTGTAAATTAGAGGTCTCTGCTAAGCGTTCACTGTAGTGTCACATTCTTGGGATCAGTGTGTGTGGGAAGTACTGTGTGGGCTCACGTGCTTCCAGTACCTCTGCAGGGAGAGGGATGCCCCTTGCCCAGGTAAAGTTAACCTTCTGCAGCACTGTGTCGTGCACACCAGGGGAAGAAAAGGGTGGAAGAAAAAGCATTTAATTATTCAAGGCCTGCAGGCTGAAAAGGGTTTCAGGACAGTGAGCTAGGCATGCGCCAAAGCTTCGTGGGCACTCCTCTGCTTTCCCCTCCTCCCCTGCCTGCTCTGGGAAGGAGGGTAGATTACATGAGTATGAAAAAAAAAAAAATCAATATTTTTCTCTTCATGCAGCTCTTCTTTTTTATTTATTCTGTTTTTGTTGGCTGGGAAGTCTTAATAATTGTTGATCAGTGACCAAACTGATGACATTATTTTGCCTCCTACAAATAACAGCCCTTCCAAGAGCATAGACCAAAAGGGACCCTCTCTGTGCACAGGGATGCTTTCATGCCCCCCCCTTGGCTCAGTGCTGTGGGATTTCTGAATGAGCCATTCCTAATGTTAGGCTTGATACAATACAGAAAAATTTGCTGTTGTCAAGTCTTGTGTGCTGTACTCTTCTATGTAGGTTTAAAAGCTGAGAATTGTCAAGAAAATTTTCAAGATGCTGGGACAAATTCACCCCTGATGTAATGATGCTGTGGGATTATGCCAGGGATAACTTTCAGGCTTTTGTCTCGTAACTTTTAAATATGGTGGTGATTGTGGTTGTTTCTGGTGGGATTTTTATTGTGAGGTGGAGAAAAGAAATGCAGCTAACACATCTACTGTCTGGTCTCAGTTTCTAAATAACCCCATTTAGCACCTGCCCGCCTGTTTGACCCAGCAGCAAAAATGTTGTGTTGGCATTTCTGACATCAATACTGCCCCTTTACCCATCATCCTAAGGCTAAATTGAACCCTTCTGTGTCACTTGCTCCTTGCTATGTTTATTTGTTTTGATCTAGTCTTTACTGTAGAGAAAAATCTAACCAGCTCTGTCTCACCTCAGCTGTCTGCTAGGTGCTTGGGGCTCTTTTTCATGTGAAGTGGCTCCTTCCACAGGTGAATTTACACCCTCACTTTCCCCCTGCTTCTCTGTGTTCCCTGCCCAGATATGAGGATGGAGCAGCTGGGTATGGAAAGACTCTGACAGCCACATTTTGGCGTGAGGTCTCACTTCAGCACTGTCACTGCTGAGCTAGATCTTACCTTTTCCCCTCTCGCAGCCCTGTCGTGCCAGCCTCACTGAGGCTGTGTTTGCTGGAGCAGGCCCAGTGTTACCAAGCCAGAGGTGAGGATGCATCCCCAAGGCTGGTGCTCTGCATGGAGCACTGCCTGTGGCAACACTGCTGCGTGGGAATCTTCTTTTTCTGCCCTTCCTCTCTTGACACCACTCCAAGTGAATCCTTGTGCTGAAAGCACTGCTGGTTTGTGCAGTTTATAAATGTGATTATGTGTGCTGAAAGCAGCCTTGCCTTTTTTATTTTATAAGGGCCTCTTAATAAATGTCACTTATTTGGGGACTCAGGCAGCTGAGTGCATGGCCAGCTACCTTCTCACTGGGGAGTGGCTGCCAGACCCCATCCCGTCCTCTGGAGTCACAGCTAGCTGGTGGAAGAGCAGGCTGCCAGAAAAAAAGATAGAGTGTTTTTATGGTAGCTTGCATAATACTTGACTTTCATTCTTAGTTAAATCTACTTATTTCTGTGTTTGTACCATTCCTGTTGTTTTCAGATCTCAGTGGATAACATGAGGGTTCTTGTACGTGAAGTTGCTTTCAGAGAACACCAAAGGAAGGAAAGGTGTAGTAAATGTACCTGTCCTTATGGAGGAATATCAGGATGATTACAGTGTGGTGAAATGGGACCTGCTTGAGCTGCAGGTGAGATGCTCCAGATGCATTACCTGAGGCCTGTGTTGGGGCCACAAGTAATGTGTGGACCTGTAGTTTCTCTACTTAACAATCTAAGTTAGATGAAGGATTCATGTGCAAGGCCTGGTGCTTCAGGGCTGGGTGGAATTGGTGGCCAGAGCCCTGTTTCATCCTGCAACTGCCAGCCTGCAGTACTGAACTGCAGTACTGAACTACAAAACTGAAGTTTGTTGAGCTGCTCTGAAGTTTGTGAGGTTCACTGCACAGAAGTCCAGATCCCATGACCAAAGCGAGGACTATTCCAAGTATATTGTATTTTTTGTGTCTAATTTTCCACATGAAACTAACCTTGCTTCCTCATTTGGCTTGGTTACAGTATTTATTACAATGACATTTCTCCTTCTCATTTTTTTTCTACTGCTATGATATTGAGGTTTAATATTTATCTTCTAATAGTTTCTGAGTAGCAGAGTGCTTGCATTACTGGCAGTGATGTATAGTTAATCCTGAGCACAGATAGCTGTGAGAGGTCCAGACGGACTTTAGCCCTCAGTGGCATGCTTGTGAATGAGGAAATTAGCTTGGAAATTGCTGTTTGTTAAAATTGCTTCTGTGTTAATCTTGCTGTGATACCACAGCTTCTGGCAGTATGTGGGTTAGCAAGATGGTTGTGGCCGAGAATTGAGGGCAGGTTCTCACTTTAAAAGAGTCTCAGCAAAGACCTCGTCTTACACCTTCGCTCTGAGGAGGTTTACACTGAGGAATGTGGCCCATTTTTCAATTGCCAGGCCTATCTTCCAGGTGTTTTCTTATCCCCAGTTGACCTTCTGGCCTACTTTCTGTCCACTATGTGTTAAAAGGTGACCAACCTGTCATTCTTGGCAAGCATCAGGAGCAGAGCGTGTGTGCCTCAGGCTTGTTCCCTGGGGAGGCAGGTAATTCTTTCATGATGCCCTTGGGATTGTCCCCCCTCCCAACCCCTCACCATTGCACTGTGAGCATCTTGTCCTGCCCTCTTCCACTCCTTGTTGTGGTTTTGTACCTGCACTTTGTAATAGCACTTGCATTTCCCCATTGCTCGTTCAGCTGCTGAAACTAAGGCTTCAGAGACTCCAGTAAGTCTGGAGTAAGGTGGAGCAGGAAATGCAACCAGATCACGGAATTCCTCCTCCTCTGTTCCTCTGAATGAATCTATGCTCTCAGTTTTGGGATAAATGTTTCTTCTATTATGTACTAACAAGACATCAGATTCAGCTACAGGAACAGAAAACAGAGGCAGGAGGATTTGGACTCCAGGGAAAGTGTCTGTCCCTTTCTTTGGTGTTGGGTGGGTGGGAACTGTCCTTGTGGATGGAAAGCTTCTCTGAAGGACACTGTTCTCTGGCAAATGCCTGAACATCAAAGCTTGGGCATTGCTGTTCTTCTCTGTGCAGTCAGAGGGCAAGCGGCCTTGCTGCCGAGTGCTCAGCACTGGACTTCTCCAAATTAAATGGGTGCCCTCTGCTGCATAAGCTGTATGTTGGCTCTTTGTGCCATGTAAATTATGGTTAGGCACCTTTCCCAAGAAATGCTCTCTTTAAAATTGCATTTTTGTGCTGATGATGCACTCATTTAGAATTGGATCTTGTGCTCATTGCCTCCTTGTGGCAAACACTCACCAGTGGGACCAGTTACTGGGCAAGCTGTAGGGCAATAGCTCCTGACCATCCCTTGGACATTTAACCCCTTGGACAGTACCTGAGATACCATCTGAACATTTCTTGCTCTCTGTGTGTGTCTTGGAGAGAAATTCTGGAGGCCATTAAGATGGGTAATTTACATGCTTCTTGAGCCAGTGCCTAGGGAAATATATTTCACAGGTAATTTCAAATCTCTTGGCGTGTGGAAGAAGTCATTATTCTGAACAGAAAGGGGCTGGTGGTGTCACGGGCCCCGTTGAAACGACCGCATTAGAGACTGGGATTTTCTCTCACACAGGAAAGAGTCCAAGGCATTCTATTCATAGGGTGTTGGGATGGCAGGAGTTTTTGGGTTTAATGTCAATACTCATGTAGAAAAGCAGAAAAGAGAATTATCGCGTAATCCTCAGTTCCAGTTAGATGTGAGCATATTGCGTGTGAGGGCTGGGAGCAAACCTGCTCTGGGGTACCCATTAGTGTGCAAGTTTCCAGCTTTGGTGTTCCAGTGCTGTCTTCCAAGAGTAAACATCAAAGCTAGCATCAGGAGGTTGAGTTGAAGTTTTGACTCTGCTCCCAAAAGTCTGTCTGGGTTTCAGACTACTGCTTTGCCTTTGTAGCTCCATTCTCCCCTTCTGAAAAAGATGGAAAATATTTTTGTTGGATATATTAGGAAGATTGATAGTTTTCTGTTGATTCTCCTTTCATGGGGTCCTCCAGGACAGGAGGTGAATTCTTTCCAGTGTGAAAAGCTGGCTATTGCGGGAGATGGGGAAACTGAGCCTGACAGATCAGCATCCTTTCTATGTTCGCCAAATGCTGCATCTTCTGAGTATTCCCAGTGAGGTTCAGGCACCTCCATTTATACAGGCTTGTATCCTTTTCAGAGGAACAGTGATATGTATATGCTTTTTCCCTGAGGAAGGAGCAGTCTTGTCCCAGTTGGATGGGGAGGAGGAGAGAGGAGGTGACCTGTGAAAGCTGGCAGCTTCATCCCTGCTGCTGTTATGCTCTGGGTGATGCAGCAGTACTGGGACAAAACTGAACTGGGCTTCATGCTTCCACTCTGTCTGCTTCAGTGCTTGTCTGGATGCCACCTTACAGCAGGAGAGGTCTTACAAACAGCTTTTAGATGTGTATCACAAAGTAGTGAGGTAATGGCATAAAATGCAGTAAACTGCTATTTATTTTTTTAATGCTCTCCACCCCCACCCCTTTTTTCTTTCATTGCTGAAAGGGACTAATACAATGAAGAGCTTCTGCAAATGAAGGCAACTGCATTTGAAATAACAGGGTTCTGGGTGTTTGGCTGGTGAGAGATGCAATAAGTGAGCATCGCTAAGTGCTTTATAATAACAATGATTACAATGCTCTCTTAGGAGCCAGGAACTCTCAGGTAGGGGGATGGTGTGGAGAGCGATTGTTTAAGGTGGGGGGTTTAACTAGATAGACATCTAGTGACAGTGATGCCCAGAAACCCCTGCGGAATGTTGCATATGGTGCTGTGAGAGGCTACTCCAGAAACCCCGGGAGACTTGGACTGACATGGTTTGAAGCTGAAGCAATGACAATAGATGCCCCTAAATAGCTTCTTGTAGCAGGAAGTCTTTGTGGCAGAGCTTAATGATATCTTTTCCTTGGTAAGGAGAGAAGCTGTCGACACAAATTCAGCAGAGTTCTGACTAGTCAGTAGTCCTCTACCAAACTCCTGGCTTGTCTTTAAAAGATCAGATCAATCATTTGTGCTGAGTTTGTTTCTGATCAGCTGAAATCTGCCATGGGCAGGGTGGATGATGAAAGCAGTTCCCTGGTGTTAAGTGGCCGGTAAGAGTTTACATTGTGCTGTTTGCAGTTTGGCCACCTTTGTGTTTTGCTGCAACTCCTCATAGTAGCGTGACTCTTCCTGGCAGTAGGAGTGTCACAGGGTGGAGAGTTGTGTGAACAAGAGCACGTTGGGAAGCTCTTTCTTGCCAGGGGCTCCAGTCAATCCTTTATTTCCCGTTTTCCTGCTGCAGCATCACATCTCCCTCACCCTTTGAGCAGCATGCTTAGGAAATGAGAGATGACTACAGCATATGTATTCAAAACTCAGTTCCAGCCATCAAGATGTGGCACTTCTTTATCATGCTTTGTCCCATATCTTGACCAGACTCTACACAAATGACCCACACAAGGGGAACTGTTTTGCTTTGTCCAGTATCACACTATTTGAGTAGTCAGGAGATGGTGGTTGTGAATTATCCCGAACCCTTGTAAAAGCCTGCATCAGCTTGGATGGTCCTATTGTTGCTCAGCAGTGACAGAGGAGCACAGGGCAACTCATAGCATGTAATCATGAAGTTGTTTGCATTTGCTTTAGTGGACAGTGTTCTGGTGGCATGATACAGAAACACTGCCCAGACTGTCATCTTTCAGGCATCCAGCCTCACGTACTCAAATGACAGCTTCACTGTTTCTCCAGGCTGTGTAAAAAACTCTCCCATCTCCAACCCCAACCCCAGGTCCTGCAAGTTGTGGCTGTTTTGTCTTCTGGGGTGGTTCAGCCTTCCATCTGGTGATGAGGATTTACTGGAATGAACAAGAAGATGCAACAAGCGATCTTACTTCTGTTGAGCTCCCAAGAGAGTCATGAATTATACACAGAATAAACAAATAACCTGATATGTCTGTCATTATATCATAAAGGAGTTTAATAATTCGTGCAGCTTGCAAAATCCTTACTAAGACCTACCCTCCGTAACCTTATCTTTGCCGTGGGGGATGGGATCTCTTCAGCCTCCACTCAGATTGCATGTGGAAAACAGGAGTCAGTGAGGAGGGAGGTTTTATCATAAAACTTCATCTGTATAATGGGTTGCAAAGTGACGTGCAAGAGTTATCAGCCATTGGGGTCTCAAGGGGTGTTGAAAATGACAAGTGGCTGCATTGGGTGAAATTTATGCAGGTAGTGTGCTCCATAAAACTGACACCTATTCACTTATTTATTAATTCATTGTGTTTCAAGTCTAGATTTGTGACAGGCTTTGAGATAAGGAGCCCAGTTCTAATCCTGCGCGACGAGAGTGCAAAGATGGTGCAAAGAAACAACGGGCTTCTCTTGCTCCTGATGCGCATCAGGGAGTGTGCCATGGAAACAGAGTTTCCAGATGTAAACTGGGAGCAGAGTTTTCAAAAAAGCAGGGAGGCTGAGGCATTATGTTAGCTTGGGCTCTGAAAAATACAGGTAATTGTTTTGGGTGGGATACTGCTGGTATCACCAGTGTTGCTCCAGTGCTGATAGCCAATTGCCTTTGGCTTATCTTGGTTTGTGTTACAGTCAAGGAGTTGGGCATTGGGTTCAGTGCTGGAAGGGCCTTTTGCCCTGTGGTCTGCAGAAGATATTTGCTGTGCTTGCTTTGCCATTTGTTCTTTTCATTGCTGTATCAATGAGAGGTCGTGCACGTGTTTGGTCAGAAGAAATCGGTGCCTGCGTGGGGCCTTTTACAGCACTGCTGGGCAAATGTACCAGCTCACACATTCAGTGGCTTCTTCCTCTGTCTGTGGGCAAATCACCCGCCAACAGATTGTGATTTTCCTCAAACCTACTCCTAGGCTTTAAATTATTCACTGCATTATCCTTTGGCCTCCAGCTCCTTTGCATATCAAATACTCCAAATCAGCTTTTTGTAAAGTTTGAAATTCAAGATATTTTGATTGGACACACAGCTCTCAAAGAATAGTTATCGTGGCTCTTTGTCATACTGGGAGGGCATTTCAAGTGGGGTCCTGCAGGGATCTGCCCTGGACCTGCTTTTATTCAATAGTTTCATTAATAACTTAAGCAATGGAATGGGAAATATGCTTATAAAATTTGCAGGCGACACTGAGCTAAGAGGAGTTGGATGTACTTTGAAAGGCATTACCAGAATTCAAAATGATCTAGAAAAATTGAACAGGAGCTGGATATCAGCAAAATGAAATTCAGTGAAAACAAATTCAAAGTACTGCACTTACGGGGGAGAAATGAAATGTACAAATACAGAATAAAGAACATCCGTCTGGGTAGCAGCATGGCAAAAAAGATCTCGAGAGTTATTGTGGATCACTTTGGGTCAACGAATTGCTGTCATGGCAGAAGGGCACATTTATTCTGCAGTGTTCTGTAGGTTCTTGGACAAGACTGGGGAGGTGATGTCTTCTTCCTCATACAGCACTGGGTTTGGCTTCTGCTGGAGTACCTGACCTCACTTTTTGGCATGAGCCTTTGGAGATGTAGGCAAACTGTAGAGAAACCAGAGCAGGGCAACAAAAAGAATGAAATATTTAGAAAACAGTGCAAAACAGAGAAAGCAGGGAAAAGCCGAGTTTGCCTACTTATTTTACTACTTGAAAGAATGCAACAGAATAACGATCTTCCAGTTCTTAGGAGCTTGTTGTAAGATTTTTTCAGTGCCAGCTATAGGTGGGATAAGTGGAAAGAGGGACTTGAGATTTAGGGTGAATAAGAAGGGAACTTTTTCACCACATGCTGAAAAATTGAACTGGGAAGAGGTACTGTGGGCATCTTGGGTTCACCTTCAGCAGAGAATTTAAAGAACAGATTAGACAACACTTCATGCAGAGGGTTGAGGTATTAAGATGTCTTAGTGCAATTAATGGTGGAAGAGGAGTTCCGGAAATCCCTGCCATCCTGCATACCCATGACTGACTGAACAGCTACTGCCTGTTCTGTTCTCAGGTGGAGTTAGACCTTGAATGGCCAATGCTTCTGGGTTTTGATAGAGAAATCATATTTAAGGAACAATTTTCCTGCTGTCCTGAATGTCACTGGTGACAAGTTGGTGTTACTGGTGGTTTTCGCACAGGTACCTACAGGAATATTCGTGCTCAAGAGCTGTTAATGAAACACATTTTTTTGGGGTGTAATTTTCCCCTCAGACTTATTTTCCCCTCACCCAGCTTAATCTATTCTGCAGGTTGAGAAAACTCCACAGTTACCCTTTTATTATATTTTAATACTGTTGGGGTGTCAAACTGGGATCAAGATGGATATGGCAGGGGGTTTGGCACTTGGGGTTTTTTTTGGGTGCAGTTTTTTGCAAGACGTAGCCTGGTGCAAAAAATTGTAAAGATAAGCAGAAGACAGGACAGAGAAACAGACCCAGAAAGTTAGTGTTTGAATTGAGGAGAACAAAATGATGTCGTGAAAGAGCTGAATATAGACAGACTATCCCTGTCCTGTTTCTTAAAGATTTTCCTTAGGATATAGTTCTAATATTCATTTGTCCTGTCCTTCCCCCCTCTAATAATGTCAAAGATGCTTTCTTATTACAGGGAAGACCAGATGGTAGAGGTGAATAATGTCTTGATAAATACTAAGAAAAGAGTAGTCCAGCAGGCAATTTTTCCCACCCTTCCTTTATATGAACACCTGGGCACATCCTTTAAATTAAAACAGAGTCATAAAATGACAATGTGGGAGGCTTGATAATGTCTGAAAGCACGGTCAGTAAGTTATTTGGAAGGAAACAGGTGCTCTCTGTAAGTTGTATCTTCAGGGGAAAATAAAAAGGCAGCTTGTTTTTCCTTGATGGGTAAATATTGGCTCATGTGGGGTTTTTACAGCCTAGGTATGTAAGAGAGCTCAGAGGGGGCATATCCTGCACACACACACGTGCACGTGTGTGCACTGACACACACTATTATAGTTAAAGGATTAAGCATCTTGAAGGAATAAGCCAATTATAAGAAGTTCCTGCACAGCAAAAATTAGACAACACGGTAATTAATAACCTTATTAAATAGCAATATTTGGGCACTGAACCAAAGCGTATGAATCAGGGTGAAGCATTCTTGGCTGAACACACTGCGTGAAGTGTAGACACTTGTTCAGAACACACTCTGTGTAGAACCCAACAAGTTTTGGGGCAGTAGATCCACTTAGCAAGTAGTTTCTCCTCTTGTGCTTTCATGTTTCTGTGACTCTCTCTTATTTTTGGGGCCAGGAAGGCAGCAAAAGAAAAGGACAAAATCGCCTATTTTATTTTTTTTCTAACATCCTCTTCTGCTCACAGCCAAACAAGCACTCTCCAAAGGCTTCTTTTAAGGAACAAACATCCTCAAGCAGAAAACTAATTTTCTTTCCTCTTGCTTCTCTTTTCCCAGTGCTTTTGTGAGAGATGCCTTGCAATGAGGCTAATATTCATTAGTGGTTTGTGTAACTGCCTTGCCCACCCCTAGGTTAGCCATGTGGAGGTGTCACTGCAGTCTGTGAGGGTCTGTCCCACGTACCCAGAGCCGCCAAGGCACAGAGTGACCTTGGGCTAAGCTGCTGTGGCACACCCCTGGTGCTGGCCACAGGCTGGCAGCACATGGCTTGTACTGGTGACTTCTCTGTGAGTCTATACAGAAGGTTCTATACAGAAGACCAGGACTCAGGCTGCCATCTGATGTGTGCACAACTGTGGGACGATGTGGGCCAAGGACAGCCTGTCTCCTGTCTTTCCAGGCAATTATAATTTTCTTCTGAAGCTACACAGCTGGAGCAGTGGTGTAGCCTTAGACACCAGTGTGGGTGTGCACAGAAATCTCTGCAACTGCTTGGGTGACCTGAAGCATGGAACATGTCCTAACCCTAAAAAAGGGCTGCTGTGACCAGTGGCAAGGCACAGGTACCCACTGAGCAGGAGTGGGACACGTGGGATGCTTTGCTTCTTGGCCCCAACTGTAATAGCAGTGATTTGCCTCCTGATGTTCTGCTTGATGCAGTAAATAATTTTGAATATCTGCTTCTTTTTTAAAGCCTACTTTATATAATCTTTCAGAAAAATCAAATATGCAAATTATGTAATCAATTAACATTTTGGTAGTTTTCTTTGGAGAGGCAGTGATAAATGTTGTTGTGTTTTCAAAAATCACTTATATCCCTTGAAAACGTTACACTGGAGGCTGTAATATATACAGGTGAAGGAAACAACCATTTTTTCAATACTAAAGATTTTTTTAGTGGATATCCTAAATGTGCATGTGACATTTGTAGAGTTGTTGGGTTGGGAGAGTCCTATGGAGACTCTGCAGCAAAGGGAGAGCCGGCTGAGATGACGGGGGTCAGTGAGGTGTGCTGGGCATGTCACTGCCAAACAGAGGCCAGGGGATGGTGGGGCTGCCAGGTTCCTTCCATGCAGTTCCTGCAGGCACAGCTATTAAGTGCCATCACAAATTCTTGAGCTCCAAGGTTTTCTCCTGGCCTGTGTTTTCTCACTACAGCGGACACCAAAGTGGTGCTTGGTTTTAGGAGGGGACTGTGCACATGGCTCGTAAAGGAGCCTGGTGGCTTTCTGTCAGCACCAGCACAGCCATGCCAGTGGCTTCCCAGCCAGTGCATCAGCTGTGTTCTTTATGCTTTATTTGTAAATGACATTTCACAAGAGCAGTAGGGCACTCCTGGCAGCATGTTTTGAGGAGTTATCGCTCCTCAAGCCCTGTAACGTACCTGAGGCGTGCAGTAATGGCTCAAAAATGCAATGACTGTCATGTCTTATTGCTTACAGCTTCCATAGGAGACATGCTGCACACACAAATATCCATGTTCATCATGGGCTAGCAGTTTCTTTACCCTCTGCAGCCTTGCTACAGTCATCTTACATAAAATTTCAAGTTAGTTTCATGTATTCATTAGTTTCATGTATTTTTTTTTTTTAATGGTAACTTTCAACCCAGTATATGGCAACTGAGATGAAACCTCCAAATTTTGGCATGTAGCCCACTCTGGAGCCTTCTGTCTTGGACATTACTAGGGCTAGTGGGACATAGTAATGGGTCAGACAAGAGTTCTGCCAGTGCTTTGACGTATGTGAGGGACATGCTGGGTAGAAAAAAGAATTTTTACTATCACTGGCAAAAGCTCTTGTATAGCCATACTACACCAAAAAACCAAGCTGCTTCTGCTATTACATTTTTTTAATCTAGAAACTTGGTGTCAGCTATGCCAAAATGCTGTCCTTTTTATTTGATAGTGTAATATGTGTATTTATTTATTTTCCATACTGATGTCACAAGGCTTAGATGGACTCTTTGGGAAACTGCTGGTCTGTAAGGTTTGAGAGCCAGGTATCATAAGACTGCGCAATTAAAGGGAATTGCAGCTTTTCTCATGAATGAAAAACCCAGTGGCTTTTCTCTAAAACAGTAGTACTTCTTGGGGTGGAGGCAGGGGGTGGAATAAGTTAAAAAAATTTTTTTTTAAACAAATCTGCTGACTAAATTTAAATTAATTGTAAATCCCAGCTCAACTGAGCGCTCAGTGCCTCTTGCATATGCCAACAGAGTAATATTGATGCCTCTGTCTTCCTCTCTAACTAATCCTTTCTGAAGGCTTGGCCATATGTGACATTTAAGCAGATATGAGCTGTTGTTAATGTTGATGGATACAGCTCAAGATGGGAGGTAATTTTCCCTTGCTGTGGTGGTGTAGGTGTTCCTGGTGAGAGCTGACACAGGCAGGTGTCACTGAAATCGAGGATCTTGTACAGAGCTGGAAGTTAAGGAAAAGTGTCAGCTCCATAAGTGCTCAGTGGGGTTTCTCAGACCTGTGGCTGAGTATGAGCATATAATTGATTTTTTTCAGTTCACTGGACAAACTGGAGGAGGGGAAACATAAATTCCATTTTGATTTTTCAAGGCTTTTTTTTTTTTTTTAATGAATGCCTGTGTAAAAATAGATATTTTTTGGTGAAAATGTTTCAGATTTGTGAGTAACTTTGGTAACCTGAATATACCTTTGATAAAATGTTTGACTGGAAAAGAAACAAAAGCCCCAAACCCCAGCCTCCCTCAGCTCTGTCTGTGACCTGGTACCTTCACACTGGCAGCCCCACTGAAGGCTTTGCTCTTGCTCCTTTGGCAGAATAGGGGCAGAATTTGGCAGAATTTCTTGGTATTCTTCACTCATCTCATTTCCTAGATTTCCCCTCCCCAGCCATGCTTTCAGGGGACAAGAGACAGCATTACCTCTGCAGAAAGATGGGAATTAGCAAAAGTTACATTGGAAAACTGAGAAGGCTTGGTGTGCACAATTAAATCTTGTTTTCATCCACAGCCTTGTATGTTATTAACAGGCATGAATTTTGCCTGAGTAACACATGTCTGTCTGCCAGTCCTTCCCTCTGTCCTGCTCGTCCCTCAGCCATCAAAAGTGCTGCTTCAGCTCTGCTCTGCCAGCCAGCTCAGGGCATCTTTCTGTTTTGGTATTTCTGCCCAGCTTTTGGGCTGTGCTGTGTAATTCAGAGTCCTCCAGTGCCCAGCTGAAAAAATAGTTGGGTTTCTTTGCTCCTTGATCTCCGGGAGAGCCCCCCCATGGTTTGGGGGTTGTGGGGGAGCATGTGTGGGCTGCCTGGGTGTCATAGGTTAGCAAGCATAGTCCCGGAAGGGACGTCCTTGCTAAG
>NW_024580659.1:1341986-1516006 GCF_017639235.1 Corvus kubaryi
AGTTTGGACAGGGAGAGATGAACCAGATGAGGACTTTTGCTCCGAACAGGAAAGGAGAAAACCTCAGTCCGTAGAGATGCTCCCAGAGATAGTCCTAAAGATGAAGATGATGAAGACCCTTTGCTCCCAGGGAAGGAGAAGGGCCTCTGTTTTTGTTTCTGAACGGCTCAACCTTAAAATTATACCCCAAAAAACTTCAAGAGTGGACCCTCGAAAGCAGTTGCGGGAAAAGCTGCAAGTCGGGGGAAAGGACTCACACGCAGGCAGAGAGACTCCTCTTCCTAAATGGACTGAACGATATTTGGAAGTGGGCGGCTGTCTCGTTGTGATAATGTTTTCATAGCATGAGCAAGAAGAGACTTCTCTTTCTAAATGGACTGAACAAGGTTATTATGGAAGTGGTAAACAGACTGAACATCTTAAGGGTTGTCTTTTCACATTGTCAGTGGGAGAAGGGAGGAAGGTGGGGGGAGGAGGAGAGTTCTGAAGGTGGTATAATCTTTTTTCCTTCTTCTTTTAGGTCTGTTAATAAACTTCTTTATATTCTTTCAAGTTTGGTGCCTGTTTTGCATTTCTCCTAACTCTTATCTCACAGCAGATAAACAGTAATGAGTATTTTGGACCAAACCACTACACTGGGAAATGTCTCTCTGCATGAAGAATGAAATCACTTGGTGAACCTAACAAAAGTGCAACCTCCCTGAGCTGGTCTGCTCCCTCCCACCAGCACTCTGCCCTGCTGCTTGCCTTACCTTCTACTCCTTGTTCTCCTTCCCTTCTTTCTGTGGCATACATTGAAAGAGAAATGTTGCTGTGAAAAAAGCACCGAAGGCAGTGCCAAGGGGTGCAGAGGCAATCAAGTGTTGCTTTTCCAGGTCAGACAGGAGATTTGACATTTGCCTGGGCAGCAACTGAAGCCAGGAAATCTCATTAAAAGAAGGAGAATTATCAAGTTCTGTGGATTTAGAAGAGGGTTTATTTGTTGTTGTTTTTAACTCGGTGTTAATTGCTGTAAGCAGAAATCTGTGTGGCTGAATGTATGGAAGGGTGTTGTGCCTGTTGGAAGGCCTGGCAGCCAGCTCCCCCTCCGTACAGGGCTCAGGATGAAGGACATGTCAGTGGCAACTCCTGGCCCTTCCCACTGCCTCAGGAGGCAGCTCTGCCTGCAGTGGGCTTGGCGGAGTCGGTGCCTGGCACAGGTTGGGCTCTGCTGAAGGTGCAAAGCAGCTGAGCCCTTGGGCACTCGCTGCTCTGTGCTTGGCTCCTGGCTGTGCCCAGGTCTCTCCCGTGGTGCCACAGTCATAATCCATTGCTGCAGTAGGACAAGACACCTTTGGCCCTGCCATGGCTCAGGGTTTGCTCTCTGCCACAGAGCCCTGCTGAAGCAATAAGCTGTTTTCTGTACTCCACAGCACTTCAACCTTGTTAACCACTCTGGGCTTAAATAATTATCTACTGCAAATGTTTATATAAGGAGAAAATAAAGCCTCAAGCCTTGCAGTTTTTGTTGTACCTTTTTCTCCCCTCTTCTCTCTGTGGTGCCTTGTGCATAAATTTTGAAGTCTTGAAGTTTATAACCTGCCCCAGCTGTAATTCTCAAAGCAGTGTGTTCCAGGCACTCCACCTGCACTCAGTGCTGCAGAGAGAGAGCAGTGAACTTAGCTGAGGCACTGATTTCCTCCCTCTCCCTTCAGTCCCTTGCTTATCTACTCAGTGTCAGGGCTCTGACTCTTTCTCTCTCTTTCTCTCCCTTTCTTTCTCTCTTTCTCTCCATGTCTTGCAGTATGCAGTACTGGGCCAGGAGGCTGGAGCAGGAGATTGATGGAGTGATGAGGATATTTGGTGGAGTCCAGCAGCTCAAACTGGTAAGCTGTCTTTCGTTTACCTGTGCTGCCTTTCTTGTGGCAGTGTATGTTCTCATCTGCAGAAATCACCCTCAGTGAGAGAACACTCGCACTCAGTCACCCTCTCAGCTCACTCCATGTGCAGGGTCATGGCTGGCTGTGCTTCTGGTTCCTGGGCAATCAGATGCATTTACCAAGTGTGTGGGAGTGAGTGTGGTTTGTATCTGCCTGTCTCTGGGGCTGCATGTCACTGCTATCTGAGCATGTACCTGTGGGGTTTTTGCTGTATGACACGCTAAAAAATACTAAATTCAACTAACCTTTCCTCCAGGGACTGAAGGTAGTTTAATTTGTGTTTTAAATTTAAACTTGTGTTGACAAAGCAGGAAATGTTGAAAGGATAATTTGGCTAGCCATTGGAAGCTCCTTGTTTTTAAATACACATTGCAGGTAAAACTGTAATTGTTGTTTGGCTTCTGTTTCCAAGTGCCAGAAAATGAAATCCAGTTACTAATGCTGGCATCTGCCTCCTGCTCCCTGAGTTAGCACCAGGATACAGAGGCTGCAGATGCCAGACCTGCTCTTCTCCTGGCACCAGTGCTCTGAGTTGGGTTAGGGCAGTTACAGAACAGCTTCGTCAGGGTTTATTAGGTTTGGGATCAAACAGCCTTTGAAACCTTCCCTGTTTCCCTTTCCCAGTAAGACCCTGTTTCCCCTTGCCCACACTCTTGTGCTGACTAGCTGATTTGAAATGGAACAATTTGGAATAACAGTTATGGTGTTAATCTAAAGAAAATAGGCTTCTCTAGAGTGATAAATATGTTACCCCAGGAAAAAAGCATGGGTGTATTTGTGTTTTCTGGTGACAGTGACATGTTCTTCTCAGATGCCAATACTTTATGGGACTCCTACTGTCTGTCTTGCACTAGTAGCTATATTAGCTTAAACAGAACTGTTCATATTTTTTACTGTTGGTTGTAACCATTGTCTAAACACAGAGGTCACACTACTTTCTTTTAAATGCATTTTGAAATGAGTTTACCTGAAGGCCTGCAATACTCTTCACGGTTCATCCATTCATTTGTTCATATTTGAGCTGTAGAATGGTGTATCTGGGCTTTGTGTGCATTCATTTCAAAGGAGCTACAACTGGATTGATATAAACTTCATGTGCAGCATGAAAAGCATATACACCACTTGGGTTTCAACAGGTATTTCTGAATGTAGCCATGCATTTTTGCAATGCAGTTTTGCATATTGGCAGGGTCTTAGAGCTGGGGATGTTTTCCAGGCAGTACGATGGCACAGCAGCCAGCATTCTCTTCAGCAGAGCACAGTCATAAAAAACAAAAGGATTGCTACTACATTTTTGTAGATGTCCTCTCTTACAATTTATTCTTATTAGCTTTGATTTTACTCCTTTGCATGTTAAATAGGTATATCATGTAATTTTTTTAATGCCATAATTAAAGAGAAATTACACCTCCAATTTGCCGGCACTTGACTCCTATTGGCCAGTCAGTCAATTACAGGTAAGAGAGCTTCCCACTTTTCCTGTTTAATTCTTCTGGTAGAACATAATGCAGTACTTCAATGGATTAATACTGGATAAACTGACTACAGAGGGATTGAAGGGTTTTTTTGAAATCTGTTTTGGAATCTTCTTGTGAAGGGAGGAAGCTAATTATTGTATCTAGTAAATGCATAAACCAGCTGAAGCCAAGAAATGAGCTACTGAAAATTCCAATGTGCAGCTGTTTGAACACCAGAAAGCACTGGTGGAGGCTGTCTGTTGATCTCTAGGGGGAAACTTGGGATGTGGAGCTCAGGTTTGATTCGTAGATGCAATATCAAGTGGATGATAGTTAAGAACCACATCGCTTGTTAGTGCACACTAGCACAGCTTCACGGATGGAAAATGGCATGGAGTGCTTCATCCTGAAGAACTCAGAGCTGTACCTGCAGGGAGTCCTTACCCACCAGTTGCACACAGGTTCATCGGGGTTACAGTATGGGAGCTGTCTAATGTCATAAAGTGGCACTGTAACCTACTTGGAGACATGGATTAAAAAAGTTGAATAAAAATAAGTCCACATTCTGTTGCAACCACACTCAAAATTAAGAAGGTGAGCAGGCACAGGGGGGAAGGGAAAGCCCCTGAGGAGCTGTGGGAGCTGAAACATGGTATAGCTGGAAGCTAATTCCACCCACTGGGATTTCACAGGAAGGTTTATTATTAAGCAAGAGTAGACCCATGCAGGGTAGGAAGGATAAAGAAAAATGAGGCAAGTAGAGCTTGTTTTTTGCTAAAAGTTGCTGATGTTTTTGAGCTTGCCATGTTGGCCTGGGACATGTCTGCAGAGGGGGATTTCTGGTTCATAGTGCTTAGGGAGTGATATTAGAAGTAGGGGAAAAAAGTGCTCCAGTGTCACCAAAGACAGAACTGGTCCTTCTGAACTTGGTGGAGTCTGTTGTGAGGTGGTGGGTTCCAGTGCCAGCTCTCATGGGCCTATGAAGCCTGTAAGCACTGGAGGTGGGTCCATGCCAGAAATTTTCTTTCCAGTTCAGGCCTGACTACCAAAGTGTCAGACCAAATAATAATAAAAAATACCCTCCTCAGAGATTTGCCAGGGTTACTTATGAGTATTTTTTTCTTGGGTTGCTGTGAAAGGATGAGGACCTGTTCTTTGGTTATTGCCTGAAATCGTAACTGTTGTGGCATATGAGGCATGAAATTTATTGTCAGAAATATGGTGTCCAGGAACATAACGCTGCTGAATATTTTATCCTCCTGGAGTGCTGCCCATCCCAGAAAGATTTTTGTTTTAACTCTTCAGTCATTTCCTTGAGTTGGGGTAAATGTTCAATGCCCCTGCTTCTCTCCTCTCCTGCCAGGTGGACAGGCAATCACCTGGAGAGATTTTCCAAGCTTGTATCATGCAGATGCTCCTTTGCACAAGAGGACCATTTTTTTTGAGCAATTACAGGAGGGTGAGAAGCTGTGAGATGTAAAGGGGTATTGTGCCAGGGGCTCTCCTTTCAGCTGTGAGGTACCACCTTGCTTCTCTCCTGATGTCCAAACCTTGAAAACACTGAAGTGCAAATGTCCCCATTGGTCAGACTGGCTGTGGTGGGGCCACCCATATGACTGAACACCGTGGGCTTGGGGCTGTATGGAGGACCATGGCCTTGCTGAGATGATTCTCTGCCTGGTGAAGTCAATGTTCAGCCCTCAGGGTGCCTGTGGTGCAGCATCCTGTTGACTGGCTGGTTCCTCCAGGCATGCCTCAAAACAAATCCCAGCACATGGATAAGGGCATGTTGCTTTGTCTCCCTGTCCTTGCCTCCCTCGCAGCTCACCAGAGATAATTGAGAGCACAAATCATTGCTAATTTAGCTCTGACTGGCATGATGATATGTGGGACCCTATAATGCTGGCTGAATAGATTGACATTGTTAAAATAATTATTTCTAGAATAAGGAATATTACACTAAAAGTACAACTCTCTGACTTACATTTTTTTTCTGTTAGTGACTTCTTTGTGGCTACAGTGGACTCTTCACTTTCCTGAACAAAAAAAAAATTTGTTTTGGCATTTCTTGCTACACCACACTACATTTCTGTTTCTTCTAGTGTTTTGGCACAAGTAAAAGTTATTGACTTTAGTCAAAAATGAATTAATATTTTTTGTTTCCAGCGTAGATGCTGCAACACCTGCTCCAGGGTAGACTGTACTCAAGAGATTTCCCATGCTGGTGCAGCCCTGTCCCAACCTCCCAGTGTCCTGCTGTGCTGGCACTCGTGGCAGGACCGATGACAGCAGAACTGTGTGTGCCACTGGGTTTTGTGCCTCACTGAGCAGCTCCCCTGGATGTTGTGTTAAAACTCCTTTTCTGGATAGCTGGGCTGAGGCTCAAGTCTGCCCTGGCTTGTTACCTAAATTGTGTTTGATCCTGTGTCTCCTGAGGCAAACAGCGAGCTGGTCAGAACATCCCCTCCCTCTCCTCTGGTACCTGTTATCCCTGGCTGCCTCTAATGGCCTTGTTTCCTTGCTGACAGTTACTGAGGAAGCCAAAGCCTTTCAAATGAGAGGGGGAAAAGGTAAGAGATGTAAATGCTGAGCCCCCTTTCCTGCTCTGTCTTCCTTTCTCTTCCCTCTGGTTGTCTTTCCTGAGGACTGCTTCCATAGCAGGGTCGAGCTCTCTCCTGGAGGTGTCACACCCTGCCACAGACAGGCTTTAGCAGGGGCAGGGTGGGCAACAGAGCTGGACCTGAGCTGCACCTGCTTCTCCTCTCCGGTCTGTCAAGCTGGTTCTGTACCTTCTTCCCTTTCCTCTGGGCAGCCAAGGGAAGTCAAGAGAGAGTGTCTGGGTCTGCCTTGCTGTGTATGACTGGGAGATAAGGATTCTGCTGGCCTTGTTGATGAGGAACCACTCAGTCTGTAAAGGGTGAGATGGCCCCAAAGCTGAGCCCAGGGTGGGATATGGGGAGCAGCCTGCTGGCTGAGCTGGGCAGGCAGGGAGCCTCTGCCTGAGCTGTACTTGATCCACAACGTGTGACTGCACAGAAAGGAGGATGGGCCCAGGGGAAAGGGAGACTCGTGTTGTGTGCCCTTTGGGATGCAGCCCCCAAGGGGTTTGTTGATTGTGGCACAGTAGAAGTGGCTCAGCTTGCTCCTTGTAATCAATATCTGGTTTTACTTCAGTGGATTTTCATGTCTGTCTTCTATTCTTGCTTGTTATCTTGTACTTTGTTTTGCTAGTTTGGCATCTCTGCCTGGCAGAAGTGCTGCTGTTCATTCCTCTGGGTTTTTCTGACAGGGAAGGACAGATTCTGCTGGCCAGGGCTTGGGGCAGAGTGACCAGGATGTGTGCAGGTGTCCCCACCTTTGTCTGCCTCAGTCTGCCTGTCCCTTCTGCTTAGCGCTGCTTCTCTGATATATTCTCTCTTGTATTCAATGCATGGCCATGCTTTAGTTGAGGCAGCTGCAGGTGAGGAACTGTGATTGAGCTGTGCACAAACAAGAGCTTGAATTAAAAAAACTAGTATACTATCAGAGTTTTGCCTTGGGTGTGAAGAGTGGCATCTGCCTTGTGTAGTGCTGCAGTCACCAGCACTCCTCCTGTGATGGGGTCTCTGCAGTACCGAGTGTTTCACTCTGTGAGTGCATCCCTTACAAAACTGCTGGTACAGAGCTAGAGCTTCTTTAATGCCAGCACCAGGAGGTGAGACATGCTCTTATCAAAGGAGCTGTCAAGGTTTTCTGTTCAACTTATTTGATCTTGGGTAACTACTGGAATAATAATAAGTTAGCCTAAACCTCCCAAGTAACTGTGGTATTACATGATGTTTAATTTGTTCTTTTGTTTTCTCTGGGTGTAGAAATACTCACCTGGTCATTCAGTATGGCTGGAGAATCTGAGAAGTGTTAATGGAATTTTAAATGAAGGATGCAAGAGAATCAGAGCCCCCCTGCACAATGCTCTGGACACTGTGTCTGAGAAGCCAGTCTGCTTCCAAAGGGCTCTGTCACGTGGACTGGGCATTCACAGAAGCACAGTGATGTGGTCCTTATTCCCAACATGGCAGAGTTGGGAATAAGATCCTAATCTTCTGATATTCAATCCTTTTCCTTCTGAGGTGTCAGAATTCCTTCAGAGTTGAGAGGAGTTTGACCCCAAAGCTTGGGCAACACACAAAGCCAGCTGCTTATGCTACAGCAGCACTAAATGCCTGCCCTCTTCCAGATCCTGCCAGGGAGAAAGGACCTTACTGAGTTTTCCTACAGCTAGTGCCCATCTGGGGACTGCCCAGGAGTATGGGCTGTGTACACCAGTGAACCCCTTGCCTCCCAAGCTCATGCATAATCTGTCTGATCCTTGCTTTCCTCTCCTCTTTTCCCTCCCCCTCTCCTACCAGCATGCACACAGCCTGCTTCCGTACACCATCACTGTGCCCTCCCCTGCTCCTCATGTTTGATAAGAGGAAGTGTGCGATGCCAGATAAACACATTCCTGTTCCAAACTGCTTGGGTTTATTTTAATCTGCCTGGGCCGTTCAGCAGCCTCAGCACTCTGTTCAGCACTGAGTGCAAAGCCAACACTATATTACCAAGGAGGAGCATTTAAATGTCCTTAGGCTTGCAGCAGCTTGGTTGGGAAAGAGGGATCCTCTGCCACCCCTTGCTTGGGCCAGAGTGTGCCATCGTTAGCCCCCTTACACCCATCATCTCACTTCTCACTCTTTCTCTCTACTAGAACCATATTGCATCTGTACTGTGAGATGTCAGGGAAACATATGCTCCAGCTTTTAGTACATTTGCATAATTAGAGTAATGTGTATGAATAATTTATAGCTGTATGTGGCTGCTCAGTGTGACGTTAGCACCCCTCACTAAATCCTTTCCAGTGGGTGGTGCAGATCCTGCACCAGAACCATTGTGCTGATGCAGTGTGCAGCCTGTTGGCAGATAGAGGGGCCCTGCTTTGAGACATCAGGGTGTGCATATATCTGTGTATATGGTTGTGTCTGTGTATATATATATATATATATATATGTATTTAGTGTAGAAAGATGGGCTTTTACAGTTCTAGGGGAAGAGCAGACTAGAAGTCTCAGAGGCTAAAATGCCTTAGACTCTTAGGCTCAATACTTGTTCTGTTTATGCAGAAGCTGTGAATGAAAATGTTCTGCAACATTTGAAAGCTGAGGCAGGGATTTTTCCAGTAGGACTCAGGTGTGACTAGTTTGTGTGCCAGAATTATGTTGGGTTTTTTTAAATTACTTTTTCAGATCATAAAACTTAGCAGCTTGCAGGGGAGAGGGATAAACATGCCTGCACTGTGTCACAGAGCCTGATCGCAATCAGTCGGTCAATAAATTGTAGCAAAGAATTACCTGGACACTGTCTCACTATTTACCAGCTCTTTAATGTGCAAGTTCTCATGCTGGAAAGCCCAGAGTGCCAGGTAGGTGTTCTAAAGGAGTGATCTGAGTGGCTGAATCCTGGTATTTATGTTCCAGTTAATTTTAGCTTAAACTATATTTGGTCCTTTCCAAATGTTTGAGAGCCTTGGCTGGAAAGCGCTGTGTAAACTGGAATGAAGTGCAGGCATGCACACTTACTGGCTCATCAGTATTATCCTCTGGGAAACTGAGGCAGTGCTGAGCAGGTCTGCAGAACCACAGTGTGGTGCAGCCTGGACTGTTCTCCATCGTGGGTAAAGCCAGCAGGTCCTTAGAGAAGGGCGTGTTTAGAAGGGTAACAGGCAGTGTAATAGTCCTTAAAGCCCTTGTTTTGAACCTTTTCGCTTTACAGAATTACTTTGTAAAGATAATACACTTGCAGCCAGTTGGTGAGTTTGCACAATCAGAAGGGATTGCCATTGAGTTTTATGGAGTCATTTCTGATTTATATTGCTGTCAGTGACAAGTTAAATGAGCCCAGCATTCAACAGACTGATGTTCAGGTGTGTGCATCTCCTGAGTACACTGCTTTGCGTTTCACACCCAAAAATGTAGCTGATGTAGCCAGCCAGTTACAACAACCATGTTTGTAAAATCCTCATGAATATCCAGTGAAACTCTTTGAATTGATGCTGTTGCCTTTACACAGCCATATGAATCCATGGGAAGGATGAGACCTTGGCTGATGTTTCTGGAAGCCTCCCTCATCCAGGTTGTCTTGCCCTTGACTGAAGGAGCCTGTGTGGTCCCCACATCCATTCCAGCTGAAGTTGTTAACTTCAGGCTGTGTTTAAAAATAAAGCAAGGCAAAATCCATACCAGCTCTGCCAGAATGCAGGATGAATAATTAGGTGGAGATCATTAAAGTTTCCCTTCTTAAAAACATACATAGATTATTCTTTAATGGAAAGTTAATTGTTTTATTATTCTCTCCAGATGGTTCTTTTCCTTTACATTCACAGGGGAATTGATATAGCCTGGAATTCAGTTTCCTATGAGCAGAGCTGATAACCAAAAATGCAACTCTATCACTGATCAAGATACAAAACATAGAAAATATGTATCTGTATTCCATCGTAGTTCAGATTTTTCCCATTCTACGATTTTAAATATTATTTATAGGCTTTAAGTGCCCCTTCAACTTGAAATGCTGCAGGCTGGGGAGTTTGCATTTCTCTTCCTGATAGGTTTGTCAGGCAAGCACTAGGAATTGGACGGTACTGGATCCTGGCTTTCTTGTGGATGATCCATCGCTTCCATCCATCACTGGACTGCAGAGGAGCAAAATACAGTTATACTGAAAGGTTTAAAGAAGGAAACTGTTGTTAGATACATGGGGTCATTGTGTGGAGGAAGCAGTAAGATGTGTCACATCTCCTTCGTTCTGTGTGTAGAAATGCAGAAGAGTTTGGGAAGTTGGGGAGGCCAGGGAGGAGGTGACTTCTCAAGGGCACAGTTGTGGTTGTTATGTTGCAGTGTGGCTCCAGCCTGGTAAATGGCAGTGGGCACTTTGCATGTTAAGTGAGCATGTTTATCGTGCCTCATTACAGCAGATCACCTCTGACATCTGAAGTGAGTGACCTGAATGGGCCCCTTATTTCAAACACCCACCCCTGCCGACCTATTGGCCTGCAATGATGCTGCCAGTTTTATAGGTACTTATTTCCTTTTAATTATTTAGAGTTAAGATATTATTGTAAGGGAGGGAGAGAGAGTGGAGTCTGTTATTAGATCAGCCTTGCTGTCCTCGTAAGCAGACTGGACTTCAGTACTGGAGAGCTTTGCTTGAAGACTGAGAATCTGTGCTATAGTTAAAGCTGTAGTTTGCTGTGGCTTTATTGAAAAAGTTGGCTCTGCCTTTGGAGGAACTGCCTCTGGGGAGATTCCAGATCTTGGTAACCATCAGGGATCTGTAGCTTTCCAACACTTGTATCCTTTGCATCTTACTTTGACAATTTTGCATACAATGAGCTTGAAAAACTCCACACTCTTTTGTGTCTTAGGGATAAACCACGTTCTCTCATGATTTGGGAGGTCATATCCAGAGCAGAGGGAAGGAAGGTGAACAGGCTAGGGAGGAAATGTAGCAGGAAGGTGATGCTAATGGCTATGGATTCTCCTTCCTTTTCTGTTGCTCTTGGGCTGATCAATACCAACTGGTATATGTGGGGCATCCCCTCTTTATTTTGAGGATTTTTTTGAGGATATTTTGGAGGATTTCTCTGTTTCCTTATTTTGGATTTATATTTGGGCTTGCTCGTTGTGATTCAGTTATTCACTGGGCTTGAGACTTTATTGACTTTTCTCTCTTTTCTAACTGACCTTTCACACCTGGAAGCATCCAATACAGATTTAGTATGTGTTTGTTCAGCACCTACTATAACCAATAGTGTCATGCTTTTTGGACACTGACCATAGTATAAATATTAAATAGTAAGTAAGAGCACTGAGAAAAATCCTGCCTGAATGAAACATGAGATTTACTGATGCGAAGAGATGCTGTGAATGAGAGGCATGGCTCTTTCCATCAGGGCAGTCTCCTAAACTCCTGGCTGATGTGGCTTGGACTGGCAGCAGGATCTAAATGTCTGCATGTGTCAGGAGCCACTCCAGGGATTGTTTAAGCAGTAGCATTAGTTATCATCTGTTGGATGCCCAAGCAAAGCCTTTGCTTGTAGCTAGGAGGCAGGGAGCAGATTTTCAATTCCCTGCTGTGACTGTAAGGCCAGGTAAATAGAGAAGAAGGAGACAGCAGGGGGTTTATGTGACTTGAGGAGCAAAGAAGATTGTAATGGTAAATGTTGGATTACTTTTAAAAACAAGTAGGTCATTGAAGATACTATGGTTGAGGAACAGAAAAAGAAAAAAAGGCGGATTTATTCCTTGTTCTTCTAAGATTTGTTACACTATAAAGCTCACTTACTGCTCAGCATGCTGTCATTTTTAATTTTGGAAGTTCTTTGTTTCTGTCACTGGTCCAGCAAGGATGACACTAGACCTGAGATGAAGGGCTGGGATCTTCAAAGGAGCCTTGGTTCCCAGTTTCCTTGGGCATTATGAGTAGGCTGGGCCTTACTATAGTGCTTGCTGGGAACATCAGCTGTTGTTCCATTTCCTGCTCTAGCAGGACTTGCCTGTGACTCCACAGTCAACTCAAATTGTTTAAAATTCAACTTATCTTTTGTCTTCTGCCCTTTTTTTAAAGTGCTGGCATGCAACAAAAACATTCATCCCTGTCCCTGCCTTTTGTAGAAAGCAGCAGATGGTTTACCTAACATTCAGTGATAATAATTTGCTGTGAGGTAAATACATGGAATATTCATAGCATCACTACTGGGTATGTCCAATTCTGAGTAGAAACGATAGCTCCAATATCTTCTTAAGTGCCCAGTGACTTGGTGTTCACTGAAAAAGAAACCCTAGCATGGTAATACCATGCTTACCTCTAGTGCATTTCACGGCTGATTATTAGAATTACTTGAAAACAAGTTTACTTTCACATCTCAATACTGGAGAGAAGGAAAACATCACAGGTTGGCTCTGTAAACAGGTGAATTGAGGCTTGGATGAGGAAAACCCTTATTCTGCACAGGGAGTCTGATGCAGGGCTGGGGAGTGAACCTGTGAATCTCAGCTCCAGGGCTTATCTACCAAATGTCTTCCTTGATAACAACTGTTCAGTTTGTCTCTTCTGGCTCATTACTACATCTATTAGCACTGAGCAGTGAATCCTAGGAAATGCAAGTAAGAGAGAGAAACTTTCAGCTTTGAATTCTCCCTTAGGAAACTTACTTCTGGCAAGTTTCACAAGTGGCAGCTTCATGTTTATATTCCTAGGGCCTATAACACATGGCATTTTCTTGTTGGCTCTGCCCTCAGCTCCTTCCCATGACTGAAGTGGTAAGTCCTCTCCTTGCCTCTGCTGTTGGTGTGAGTTTTTAGGGCTGTGCTCCTGATGCAGAGCCTGAGCAGCAGTTGATTGCCAGCTTTCCCTCCTCCTTAGATGTGTGCTAGCTCTCAAACGACATTTTGAGGTGCCTGAAGCATTCTGTGGAAGAAAATTAATTGGTTTTGACAAACCACAGCAGTCCCTTGGGTGCCTGGGAGTGCAACATTTATTGAAACCAGGCAGGAAATCAAAATGCTCTGGTGTTCACTCACCTCCTGTGCAGCTGTATTAAAAAAAAAAAAAAAAAAGTAAAAAATCCCTAACCTTCCTCTGGATTTTTCACTCTGACATTTGGATCGTCCACTGACTTTCTAATAAAACCTCCTTTTTCTTTTAGGAGAGAGTTTAGTGGTCATGAAAGATGCCAGAATGACAGCCCAGGGAGTAGATGGTCTCTGTTTACCCAGAGAGCAAATGCAGCATCAGGGCAAGCATACTTGCCATTGTACTTCCACCTTGACCTGCAGCATCCCAAAGGAGGGTAGGGAATTGCAGGTTTTCAGCTCTTCTAGGCTTGACCTCTCTGCTTACACAACTTAATAAGGAATCAGGCTTCTCCTGCTATTGCAGTGCAGTATTAAGGAAGGATTTTTCATCACAGCTGTAGGCATAACAACTTCAGTGCAAACCGCAGACTGAAAGCACTCCACTAGCAGAAACCATCTCCTATCCCCACTCTTCCAGGAGCCTGGCCTGTCTTCCAGCATATTGGTTACAATCTGATTCATTTCTAAAACATACACTGATACCCAGAGCAAGGTAAAGAAGATCCCTTTATACGTGACAGGTGTGTATGGTGGGGGTGGGTGCCCTTCAGTCGGCCAGTGGTTTGAGGTCGCTGCTCTGCTCTGGGCAAACCTGCTGATGGGAGTCATTAAGTTGCCATCAAGTTTGAATTAGTGTTGATTCACCTCTAAAAAATAACCAGCAGTGTTCTTCACACAGCTCTGAAGGCAGGGCTGGGAAATGAGGGGAGTCATTTTTAAACAAAAGCTGGTTACTGCCCAGGTGCAGTCACAAAATAGGGTTGGGGTTAGTTTTACAGGGGGTGTCCACTTGGCAGCCCATAAAGTGATGTGTGATTTCTGGACTGTGCCCTGCTTGATGACGCTGTTGAATCTTTTTACAGGTCTTTTGCTGGCTGTGGGCATCCCCAGGAGTGGTATCAGTAGAGGAAAGCCATATACTTTCAGCCTGTAGGATCAGGTTTATCACAGCTCCTAGCCTCATGGACTAGAAAGAGTACTGGAGCCACTGGGAAGGCTGATTGGAAAGGATTCACAGACAAATGATGTAATGGGAATTATTCAGCTCCTCCAGGACCTTATTGCAATCAATTCCTGGGGTTTTAACAGGTTCTTTTTGTGTTGTCCATCACCACAAGATTTATATGGGTATGGTAGGGGTGCACACTCTGAATGCAGTAAACAATATGGGGTGTGTTAGGCAGAAGGTCCTGATGTCCTTGTGTGTCCTCCGTAGCTGCGAGTGCCAGACAGAGGTGGGACTTTGTCAGTGTGGTTAGAAACTCTGCTGTGGACTGAAGCTCCTGCTAATGTCTGGAGGTCTGGAGTGACAGAGATGGGGACACGATGGACAGAGGAAGCATTTGCTTCTAAAGAGCCGCTGTGGTTTGGCTCCTCTCCGTTCTCACTCGCAGAGGCGGAGCAGGGGTGTGTGGAGGCTGTGGAGGGGACAGATGGGGAGCCAGCCCTAGGAGGTCCTTGAGAGGAGCAGGTAATGTGACTGTGGCAGAGAGGGGAGGGGTGGCGATGGCTGCTGGCTCTGCATCACCGAGATGGGTGACAACTCCTTAAGCAATTAATTAGCACAGCTGAGAGCCTGAGCTCGGTGCTAAAGGTGAGCTGCAGTTGTACCAGCAGAGATGCACAAAGGCTTTATTGTTCTGGCTTGGGACCTCGCTGGGGGCTTGTCTTGGTGGTTGTTACTGCAATGCTTCTACAAGCTATTAATGATCTTGTAGAATAGCCTGTAGAACCATTGTCTTAAAAGTCCAGCGTTGTGGGAGGCTAAAGAAGGGGTCATCAGCAATCCTAAATGAAGCTTTGGCAGGTCTGGATACTGCAGGAGAATAACTGCGTAGGTTTCTTTTTCACCTTTTTTCTCCTCTAATGATTCTGCTTTCTGGCATAACAATTACCTACTTTGGATATCAATGTCTATGAGAAACTGGCTCAAGCTAAAATGGTAAATTAAGTGCTTTGAAGCTTATGTCCCAGATGTCAGTAGTGATAGATTCTGTTGAGTGGTTTCTAGCTAGAAAAGACTTTGAGCAGTGTCATTTTTCATAGGAAAACTTCCCATATGCTTCTCCAAAAGGGTTTTCTGGGCAATTAAGTGACATGCTGTATGCAGAGATAACATGAATTCAAAGAGCTTTTGCACTTCATCTTCTATGACACACCATACATGTGGTGTCAGTGGTCACCATGGGTTTGGCCCTTGGTCTCAGTTACTTCTGCAGGAGCAGGGTTTGCCACCCCTGCTGTCTCCCATAACCAACAGGACTCCTGGGGTGTTTGTTGTATGAATGGTTGTATGAGCATGACACACCGTGAAGCTGGGATGTGGGAAGATCTGTGGCAGAGGAAATGCCAGCCTACATTCATCCCCTGAATGGCATAGTGGGCACCAAGGCCTTTCAGCTCCTGAGCCAGTGGGATGTCTGGTAACAGAGAGACAACACTCTGGACAAGGAGTAGGTGTCATGGGAGTGAAGATTTTCATGCGACTGAATGGCAGCTTCTTTTTCTCTCTTATTATAACAGACTAATAAAGTTCTTCTCACAAGGAGCACCTGTCTGTGTAGGGAAAACCAAAGTATGCTGCTGTTCGCATACTGGGCAACATGACAATGAAGTCTGGGGGAAAATTCAGCAAAAATCACCATTTTTAGATGTATGCAGGGTGTTTCATGGCCCTTGGCAAAGGAAGGGTACAGCACGGATTGTGATTTGGGGGCTTTCAGTGTCCCCCACAGAGATGACCCTCTGGTGGCACTGCTTCTTTCAGTCCCTGTATGGCTCCATCTCCTCCGAGGAGTCAAGCCCCTGGAGATTTTCCGTGCTTGACTCCTCTGTGCCAGCAGTCCTGAGTTTCCTGCTGCTTTGCATTTCAGCCGTGTGTCAAGAAATCCCAGCTCCTGGGGTCAAGTGCTAAGCATTTGCTTCTTTATCAGATATTTACTTAGGAGGATTTCATTATACTGAATCTACTAGCTTTGAATAAATTCACATGCAGTAAATTTATTCTCGCTCTTTCTGAAGGGCTGTGTATGCTAGAGAAAACTTTGAAGACGACCATTTATACCAAAAGCAATTACTTTTGTGGTAATTTTGTATGTATTTTACTGCAGATACTGTATTTCTATTTGACTATGAGCTTTCTCCCAAGTGGCACTGCTAGTCTGGAAGTAGAGAAAGTCAGATGCTTGAATTTGCGGTGCCCCAATATTTTCACATTGTTAACATTGAATGTATTTGACTGTGCACTTATTTGAACAAACTCCACCTGTCTGAATAAAGCTACAGGTTGATCTTATCAGAACCCACTTGTAGTTGCTCCATGTGAAGTGGGGAGGTGGGGTTGTTTTGTTTTCTTAATGTTGGTTGATTTTGGTGGGGGTTTTTTGCAACACCACTGTTTCAGCTTCTGGTTATTGGATATCTTCAGCCAGGTGGTAGAGATGGTCTTTCATGACGCTGCAGAGGGCATCTCCAAAGCCTCCTCACTCAGTTCATGAGTATCCAGGAGCTATACTCTGCAGTGTGGCTAAGTTGAACTATTGGCAAAAGCAGCTTACTTTATGATTTGGAATAATAAACCTGTAAAAAATCCTTCTGCAAATAACTTTTCACATGCGTGATGGGGCACAGCTGAATTCTTCACCTCAGCAGCTGGTTTGCTCCATGCAAACCATAATGGCATATACACAGGAATTCTTTCTGGTGCTCCAGTTGCAGCCCTCTGCACACAGGATCTTCTGCAATCACTTGACCAAGTCCAAAACAAATCAGGAGGAAAAGCTCAAGTAAGAATTTAGGCGGTTAGGCCTGATAACCCATTAAGTTCTCTTTCCACTGGTTTACTTTACATGCTCTGCTTCAGCAGGTAAGTCTTGGTGGTCTTTGCGATTAGAAAAAGCCATTCTTTGGGGCTTGAGGTTTGGTTTACCAAAACTGTTGGTTGTATAGATATATCAGTGGGAATAATAGCTGACCATCCTACATCTAAATGTGCCCTTAGCATTTCCAGAGGGCAAACATGCACGATTCCTTTTGAAAATGGACAAGGGAAAACTGGGGGAATGTGTACTAAAGAGAAGCATGTTCATATTAAAATCCAGAAGGGTAGATTTATTTTTTTTCTTCAACATAAGTTTCTCATTAACAAGATTCGTTTCATTTAGAAGTGGCTCATTAACTAGTTTAAAAAAGGAAAACCAAACCAAAACCCTTAAAGAAATGTAGGTTCCTGTTAAATTGCAAATTCTATATTCCATGCTGGATTATTGTTTTATGGGAACCAGCGATAGTTATACTGTACGTATCTACATATTTCACCAGAAAGCAAAAATTGTTTTCCAGGGGAAATTATTATACAGAAAAAAATGTAATTAATAATAAACTATTGCTATTATGGGATATAATACTTGTGCTCAAGCCCGAATCTGAGATGAACAAAAATGTGCCATCTGAACAGCTCTAAACATCCCAGTTTAAAATTTGTGGCTAGCTGTAACCCTTGCAATAGACTGATGAGGGAGATCACAGAAACTTTCCTGTTACTGCTGTAATGAAGTAGACAGAAACATTTATATGAGCATTTCTATGGCATGAGAATGTTGTGGTGGTTTCTGGGCTGGTCATTATCTGACTAAGCCACTCACATCTGGAGGAATCACACAACCTCTTGATTTTTGACCTTTTTTCCTTGCATGGCATTTGATTTAGGATTTAATGACAAAAAATTTATTTCTGGATCAGTAAGTCTGTGATGTTTCAGTTAGTCCAGACAGGGCACGAGCTTGAGCTGGAAGGAAAGACTTCTGTGATTCAGGTAGAAAGTAGTTGCTCAGGACATCTGTGGTTGGGTCCTGTCTCTGTCTTAGCCTGCTCTGGGAGCCTGGGCAGGATCTCTGTATCTCCCTGGTGTAGCAGTCTATTGATGGATTTCCCTCCCATAGTGAGGATTTCTGAATTCACATTCAGTGAATGTTAATAACGCCTGCCACAGAAAAATCTAGGGACAAACTGCGCACTGTTGGTTATTTTTAAGAGGAAGCCAAAAGAAAAATAAGCACACTGAGAGTGTTTCGTAATTCATGTTTTGAAATTAGCACTTAACAGGTAGAAATTAGCCTGAACTGAAAGGAAAGAAAAATTTTGGGCACAACAGGGCTTTGCACTACTTTGTGAGAATGCGGGGAGAAGTACATTTTGGCAGATTTGTAGTTTCAGCTTCTCATGTGCTATTACAGCCCTCTTCATGGAATCCAGCAAACCCTGGAGAAATCACACACGTGAACCCACTTAAATCTTCCCCTTCTAAATGGGGGTCTAAGGCTCAAGCTGCTTCTAGTTGTTGTGGTCTGCCTCAGTTTAAGTTATTTTTCTCATGAAAGACGGAGCAGAGGTGAAATTGGTGCTGTAATAAAAGGTGTCCCTATTTCGTAAGGACCTTAACAGCGGCTGCTGAGGACAAACATTACCCTAAGAAGGTCTCCAGGGGTTGGCTTTGATGGAGGTAATCTTTCTTGTAATACCATTCCTAATGTGGATCTCTGTTAGCTATATGTAGTAATTTCTTCCTCTGTATTTGTTCTGGTATATCTCTAGGGCTGCTTGTATGTGCTGTAGAATATTTACTGTATTTCTTCCTTTCCAATCTCTTGTGCTGTGGTTTTATAATACGTGTCTGTTGCAGATCTGTTCTCTTCTAAACATGCAGTGTACCTCCTAGTTTCTGCCTTACTCCTTGTAGCAGGTTTGTCTTTTCTTCCAATGTCCTTCTCTCAGCACTGCACCTCTGAGCTGAGGGTACATCAAACTGCAGTAGCAGTTCTGCTCATGGAAGGAGCCTGCAAGAAAAATGGGGAGAGACTATTCACAAGAGCATGGAGTGACAGGGCAAGAGGGAATGGCTTCAAACTGAAAGAGAGTAGGCTTATACTAGATATTAAAAAGAAATTCTTCCCTGTGAGGATGGTGAGGCCCTGGCACAGAAGCTGTGGGTGCCCCATCCCTGGAAGTGTTCCAGGCCAGGTGCGATGGTTCTCTGAGAAACCTGGTCTAGTGGAAAGTGTTCCTGCCCATACCAAGGGGGTTGAAATGGGGTGATCTTTAAAGTCCCTTCCAACCCAAACCATTCTGTGATTCTGTGATTCTATTTGCAGCATTGGGAACAGGAGGGAGAGGGGCAGAACAGCAATGGTTGCCTCAGTATCTTCTGATTCTCACTGGTGGCTCCTGTTCAGATATGCCTGTTGTCCAGCAGATATTCAGGGGTTCAGCTGTGGTAGCTACAGTCTCAAGCCTGTTGCATTTGGTTCTGGCCTATTTTCCGAGCCAGCAAATCCTTCCTGTTTGCTATTCATTTCTCCAGTCCTGACACCAGCTGTTAACAAGTGGCATCTTGATGCTTTGTGATGTCTGGAGGTGGTTTAGGAATCTTCTTACTCCTACTACTCTTTCTTTGCATCGCTTTTGCTATATAGATGATACCATAATAGAATAACACTTCACGGAGGAGTGTGTTGGATTTTGTTTTGACTATTACTGCTTGATTGCATTTGTCATTGTTTTTTTCCTGCTTTTTTCCATGCTTTGGATTTTCTGGTCAAATATCGAGGCATCCTAAACCATGACAGAACAAGTGTTCTGTAAGGGTAATGTCAGAACTCTTGTTCAAATCTTCCCCTCTCTCTGCACCCCAGAATTCATCATCCTCCCTATGCCCCACTGCAGTGTCTGTGCAGATGATTTCTTCTGTTTGTCATTTACAGCTGGCCTGCCTGTCTGGCCATTTGTCTAGAAAATCTAGATAGCTTTTAGACTAGTCAGAGGAATTCCACACCACTGACTTAACTGAGCTGTGGGGAACACTCATCATCTCTGACCTTTTGTTTGCTCTAGCTCAACAGAGGGGTGCAGCATTTGGGCTGGGTCTGTGTCACATCCATGGTGTGCAAGGAAATCATTCTTGCATCTCTGCTGCTGTCTCTTCTGAAGAGCAGCTCACAGCTGTAATTTCTGCAGTCAGAGGGACTTAGCAAGTGGTGGATTGAAAGGATTGTTCAAACTGTCCCAGAGAGGGCCCTGGAGATCACTGTGTGTGAGCCAGTGCCGGACCTTTTCTGCTTTCCTGGGAGACATGGGGCTCCTCTGTTGTCCCCTAGGAAGGGAAGGGACCCAGCTGACCAAATTCAATCACTTTGTCAATGAGGATAAATAAGGATCATAATCCAATTGTAATGGCAATTCCAATGCAGCAAACTCGAGGCAACTTTCCAAAGCTTCTATATTTATACCTCACTCATTTAAAGCCGAAGGAGGCAGACCAGCTTTTGCCAGTCTTTCCCATGTCCCAGGCAAATCACATTGCCAGCTCAGACAAACTTCTTGATGGGTGTCAGTAGGACCATCTCTTTTACTGTGTTTACTGGTATGCTCTGCCTCTGCTTCCAGGGACTGAAGGCTGATGGTGACTTACAAAAATAATAAATGCATAATAAATAATATTCTTCTTGGCACGATAATTCCCAGCTGTACAGCACTGACTTCATCCACTCAGTACAAAGCTTGTACAACAGGTGATGATCTCTTGTACCAAAACTATGGGAAATCAGAAGTATTTAATTTAAAGTCGAAGTCCATAGTCTTTTTACTGTGAAAATATAGCATAGCATAGTACTTAGGACTATGGGTGGAGGAATCTTCTGAAAGTCTATGAGCAAATCTGAAGAAGATTGATTATTAATTATCAAGTTCTTTCAGGAATTTGTCTTAGTTTTTTTATGTTTCAAATTATGATAACAAGATAATGAAGATAAATTTTCCATAGCTGTAACTGAAAGCTTGGTACAGGTTGTACTTGAGGCAACTGGGTCATCCTTTGGTTAAATTATTAAATATTCCTGTATCTCATTACTCGGATACAACCAAGTGAAGTCAGCAGCACATCATGTGCAAGGTGGGGGCTAATGAGACCTTAGAACTGCTGTGCAGGTGACTTGTGTGTGATCCACTGATCCCTGGCTGATGGGAGTCCTTGATGTCTGTCCTTGTTCCCAGTGTATCAATCCATTGATTACTGATGGAGCCCAATGCCTTGTGCAGTGGGACATCCCACAGCCAAGGGCTTCCCCAGCAGAGCTGCCGTGCTCCACCGTGCCGGTGCTCAGGGACTGCAGGGCTGCCTGGGCAGCTCTAGGGACACAAAGGTGTCAAGCCCAGAGGACTGATGTCCCCCTGATCTCCTACAGACAGACCTGTGTTCCTGTGCTCACTGCCAAGTCATAAAATCAATTAGAAATTAAAGTCAGATTCATGAGTTCACTTCAGCTGCTCTAGTGGTACAAACCAGCTGCAAATTCAGCTTTTATGCTGTTGCTACTTTCCCCAGCTTTTATGTGTTAGCAGCTTTGCTTTTAAAAGCAGTTTTTAAATGGCTTGAGATTGATGCTTTACTTCAAAGTGCTAACAAATATTGCATTGCAAATTCCTCCTTGGGCTACTCCATTACTTTTTTTTCTAAATAATTTTGAAAACAAAGGATATTCTTCAGGGGAAAACTGTGCTAAGGTGAATGTTTCTGAGTGTGCACATCAGTGCAATGTGAACAGAGTGTTGCAGTGCCAATGATTGCATCTAAATCCAGGATTTGCACAATTAAGAACACCCATTATGACGTATAATTCTGTTAGGCTAAGGAGCTCCTAGATAAAACCAAAAGAAATCTCAATTCAAAAACTAGTACCATTTCTCTGCCCTTGTCAGAATTCATTGAATCGTGTGAGAGTTTGATTTTTTTTGAGCATTTTAAAAATTAATTGCGGTTATTTTATTGTTAACTTCATACTGAAAGTACTTATTCTCACTACTTTTAATAGTATTAAGCAAAAATACAACAATCATGATTAAGGTTTAAGAACTCTAGTTAAGCAGCATATTTCAAAACAGAATATATTTAAAAATACAGTCCCACATTACATAACTACCACACAATTTAATTTTGGATGGCTTCACTGTGCATTTCAGGTTGCAGATATTGCTAGCTTTGCAGTCCAGTCTAGTGTTAAAACATCAAATTTCCCGATTCCATCATGCGTGTTCTTTCACAGTTGCTTTTAAATATTTCATCCGAAATTACTGATATGCCTGCTCTGCTTTACAATGCTTTTTGGGGGACTAACGACAACTCTTTGGGATTTGTAGGGGTTTTCTCATGTTTAAATTGGTAAGCACTTTTCTCACTTAGCTCTGTCTTAAGATATATTTAAGGGCTCAGAAAGCTTCTGGTGGGAAAAATTGCCCCAGCTTTATATCTGGTTTGGCTAAAGGTCATTAAGTGATTGACTTCTCTCTACAAGCATCCTAACCATGGTTTTCCACAGTTTATAAGTGACCGTTTCCATGTGTCTGCATAAGACAGGTATTAAACCATCTGACAAGTTAAATCAGAAATCAGACAAAGAGAGACGGGACAAGGGAGAACAGATTATATAACCCTCTTCACTGGAACAAGTCGAAATCTCACTGTTTTCCCCAAATAAGCAATATGCTCTGTCAGCACAACAGTAAAGCGTGTGTGTGCATATTCATGCCAACTTCTATAGCCATGCATTTGTGTGGTTAATCGGGGTTGGGGGGAAACCACATTTGCATCTATGCAAATGGTCTTCCAAGAAATGAAGCAAGGAGAGACCGTTCCAGGTAATCATAGCAACTCTCCTTGTTTGGTGCAGCAAGTCGGCCGACGGCATGTGAGCTTCCCCAGGGTAGATTAAGGAAGGGAATTTGGCTACTAATGAGTGAGTTCAGTGGCCTTTGGGCACCGTGTGACTGTGCCTGCACAGAGCAGCGGTGTGTGCCTGCAGGGGCAGGGTGCGTGTTGTAGGCAGTGTTGTGTTGATGATGGCTCCTTTGCTCTCGGGAAGATTAACCTATTTTTAGACCAAACCGTTGGTGTGAGGCCAGGAGAAGCCTTCTATCTTTTAGATTTATGGAGGTTGCCAGGCAGATCTTAAACACTTTCTCTAAGCTGCATTTATTTGTATTTTGGCTTCTTTTTGGAGGCCAGGTTCCCTGTATCTCTTTGGATAGGACCCTCGGTATTGAAACAGGTCCGGAGTCTGTCAAGTAATCCAATTCATTCAACATTTGAAATTACCGTACAAAAAAAAGTAATTTATTTTCTAATTATTCTCTGTCTTGCACAACCGTGCATCGCTGAAGTGTCACTATTTAAAATATTTATCTCTCTCCGCTGCGTGATCTGCTCGAAGGCCATGGAGGGGCGATGAAATAAAAGCACTCTTTCCCAACACAGGCACATTACTTTGACTTGTCTTGGGCTGTTTTGACGTCTCCCTGTAAATACATTTATTTTTCATTAGGATGTTTCTGGGTTTGTGGCATCCAGGAAAGCCAAAGTCATTACACTGTTCATCTGTTAGAGACAAAATGAAGATAAACAAGTGTAATGAACTCCTGCTGAAGCCATTTCTCTGTTGTCTTTCCCTTGCTGCAAGTGTGTGTGTGTGTGTGCAGGAACAGCCTCCTCATGCTGGCTGGATGGGGGCAGCTGCTCTCAGTGCTTCCATTCTTCATCTGCGAGGAGGATTCAGCTGGGGAGAAGGATTCAAGCTCCAAGTGTGCTGTAGTCCTCAGGTTTTGCTGTTGTGTCTGGCAAGTTCAGGCCTGGGGCATCATCTGTAGCTCCCCTTGGGAAGCTGTGGGGTTTAACTTGTGATCTCAGCCCCACAGCAGCTTCCTCCATCCCTCTCCAATGTGTTACAATGATAAATACACTGGAGATTGAAATGTGATGACAAAATAATGCCTGTGAGGTCCAAGCAGGTACTGATGGAGTTGTTGGTGGGGATTGGAGGATCATGTAAGGGATGACACTTGAGTACTGCATCCAGCTCTGGGGTCCCCAACACAGGAAGGACATGGAGCTGTTGGAGCAAGTCCAAGTTCATTAGAGGGATGGAGCACCTCTCCTGTGGGGAAAGGCTGAGAGAATTGGGATTGTTCAGCTTGGAGAAGGGCAGGCTTCTGTGTGACCTAATTGTGGCTTTCCAGTACCTCGAGGGAGCCTGCAAGAAAGATGGAGAGGGATTGTTTACAATAGCATGGAGTGACAGGAAAGGCAGGAATGTCTTCAAACTGGAAGAGAGTAGGTTTAGATTGGATATTAGAAAAAGATTCTTTACTGTGACAGTGGTGAGGCACCAGTATGGGCTGCCCAGAGAAGCTGTGGATGCCCCATCCCTGGAAGCGTTCTAGGTCAGGTGGGATGGGGCTCTGAGAAACCTGGGATGGTGGAAGGTGTCCCTGCCCACAGCAAGGTTGAAACGAGATGATCTTTCACTGCGGGGATTTCTGTTGCAGGCTGGGTACCTCATCCCAGCTAAGGACTCAGAAAAGCTATTGGAGAGCCTGTGGCATAGTAGCAAACAGCCAGTACGATTGGAGGCTGGTGGATAGGGAGTTAAAGGCAGCCAGAGACAGGAATATTGTTTGGAGATCAGGGAAAGCTTGGAAAGAATAGAAAGTAAGCTGCAAAGAGGCATGAAGATGGGAATAAAAATGAAAGCGAATATTGAGCTTTCTGGGGTGGCACATATGCTCTTTCTTCGTCCTAGTCTTTCAATTATTTCCTATTTATTTGAGCCCTCCCTCATGCGCCCATCCCCACCCTTCCAAACTGACTTGCTCATTGAATCTGAGTGAGTTTATGCTGAATTTTAAAATACCTTCTTTTTCTCCATCTCTAAACTGCTAATCTCTCAGGCTGAGGAATCCTGGGACAAAGAGGAGTCCGCAGAGTGGAACTCTGTAAAATTAGCTTTTGCAGCATTAGTGTTTGCACAGTTACAGGCTGAAGCCCTGCGCTCCCCCTGCCTGGCAGCCTGCCTCCCTTCCCCAGGGAGGCCAGCACAGAGTGAGCTGCCTTCCTCCTTCTCTTCCTCCTCTTCCTCCTCCTCCTCCTCCCTTGCCACCGTCCCTCTGCTGTGAGAGGAGGAGCAGAGGGGAGAATTGGCATTCACTCGGACAAGGGTTTAACTTGAGTTATCTTGGGCTTGTCTCCTGTTTTTGAAATGTGTTCTCAAATACAGCATAAAATTGAAATTCTAGTGCTGGTGTCACATCATGGGGATGATTAGCTCGGAAAAGAAGGCACATGGGGGGATATTTTTTGGGTGAAACCAAGCTGAGACTTGGCACATGCTGTGCATTGCTGCCTTGTGTTGCAAGCCCTCTGATTTTGGCAAGCAATTTAATCTGGAGCATCCATATGCAGGATATTGATGGGCTTGGAGCAGAAGGAAGGTGCAGAGGTTCCAGGCTAGTGTAGTGCTGTGATATCCCTGCAGGGAGAGACCTGTCTGTGCCTTTGGGTGATAAGCAGGCGATGAGTGGCTTTGAGTGAGTGGCTTTGAGCCTGGTGGCTGCAGTCACCCAGGGCCCTCTGCCTGAGAGAGCAGAACAATAGATGATGCCCTGAAATGTTGTGTTGAGCTCCTTTTGACCATTTCTTGTGCTCTCTTATGCCAAATTTTGGTGTAAAACCACTTCTTTTGAGCACCTTGCTCCTGTTTTCACTCCTTGCAACTTGCTCTCTGCAAATCACCTATTCAAACACCATCCCTAATGCCTGTGCTTCTTTATTCCTCACTGCTTCTGCCGTTGTTTATTAACTTGCTCTGCATGGCATCTGGGGAATTTGTTCATTGCAAAAGCAAAATGCAGTTGCGTTTTCTGCCTAACACATGTACCAAGGTACTCTCAGCCTGCCGGGCCTTGAGCAGGATCCAGCGCTAACGCTGCAAACCCTCCCTGCTTCCTCTCCCAGCCCTGCTCAGCTGATTGCCTTCTATTTTTCCTTGTGGTGTTGTTATTAATAATCATATACCAATCTCCTCTGACAATCACAATCATTTCCTGGGAGAGAGCGAATCCAAGTCAACCACATCCAGCTACCCAGCGAAATGATGCTGTGTCTACCAGCCTGATGAATGCCGCTCCTGTCTGTGCCCTTTCTGTGCGTGGAGCACTTGATGATGCTGGAGGCTGCACTAGAGATTTTAAGCTGTCTATTTCTCAAGGAAACTGGCTGCAGGGAGGAGACATGGCTGCTGAGGATTAAAGGGGATGGTGATTTTTTTGGGAAATAACATAATGTCTGGCTGTTCCCCTAGGTGCATCTGCCTGCAAAGGTCAGGTGCAACAGGACTGTCCAGGGATCTGGTGTCCTCAGCCCAGTTCTGCATGGATAAAGTCTCTACCCTTAGTGCATGATCGTAACTGGCTTTGCAAATGTGTTTTGGGAATAGACTGAGCCACGTACCATGTGCTTCCTCCTGTATCTGTGCTCCCAGTTTCCATCCTCCCGCGAGACAAGGCCCAGGGAGCTCTTGCTAAGACATTTTTTTGCTGGAAGGGATTCCCAGTGGCAAAATGGGAGTGAAAGCTTTTTCCCAGAGCTCACTGGTTTCTCAGTTATCTCCCTCTCACTTTCAGCTTGGCTCTGCAGGCTCCCAGGCTATGTGTGCTGCCAGGTTTTTCTACCAGAGCAATTTCCCTTGTTGCAATTCTTGACAGCACCACTTTTTCTCCTAGAAACATGGGGCTTCTGAATGTCTAGCGAACTCAATTGGCCTGGATGGATGGGATGAGCCAGCTGGGTGTGCTTTGAGGCAGAAACCACCCTTCTTGTGCTTAAAGAAAAGGTGGTGACTGCAACTTGCTGGGGTGAAGGGTTGTGCTTGGGTGGAGAGGAGAGCATGTAGGGAATTGCTTGTAGGCACAGGGTGGGGCTCTCACGTGGGGTACCCCCATGTCTGTGGCTCTTCTGCAACCTGTCTTGCTCTGCAGCCAGCCTGGCTCTGCCTTTTATTGCAGTTCATGGAAAGCTGTCTTTTTGGCTGATGGGCTGAGTGTGGCTGGCTGTGCAATGTGGGCAGCTGGGGGTGGCGGGCACACATTCCACGTGCAGAGGAATTGCTGGGGGCTCACTGAAGTGAGGTGCCCAGGAAGGGCAGAGCTGTGGGTTGTGTCTTGGGAAATGAGGTCAAGAAACCCTTGGGAGCTCAATTAACCACACATGACCGGGATGAACTAGGACACCGATTGCATGACTGGCGAAGATGAGAGTCTGTGGCCTGCTTGGTTTGCTCCAGGCTTAGAATGTCTTCATTTATTTTGCCTTTATTTGTCACTATTTTGTTCTTGGATGCAGAGTAGAAAGCCCTGACCTGAGCTCCCATGCCCTGCCCATGTGACCCAGCAGTGTCTGGTCGGCAAAGGCGGTGCGTGGGGTGCAGCCTGCTCAGGGCACAAAAACAGGGCATACCTCTCCTTCCCTTCATGTTCTTGGTCTTTGCTCAAGCAAACTCTGACATATATTTGTGTTATCTGTATTTCCTTGTGGATCATTCTATGAAATATTGTGAAGTGGATCCTGTTTTATGTTAGAAGCTATTTGTAATGAGATTGGAGAGAGATACAGCATTTGACTGCAGTGGCTGTTAATTTTAATATGCTGTGAATCTCGAGGTAGCTCTTTATTCTTCCTACATTGAACTTGCACGCTGCTGCTGCTGCTACAGTCTGCATGGGGGACATGTCGTGTGAACCAAAAAGGCTTAATGAGGAACAGAGGGAAAAACTCTGCCAGTATTTTATAAAACATGAGATTTATTTTCTTAAACACAAATCACAGTGTCTAGATATTTAGAGGCTTATGATTTAGCAGCTCTAAGGAAAGGTTTGGAAGGACAGGGGGTGGTTGACAGAGACCTTAAAATTGCACTCAGCTCTGCTGAGCAGAAAATGAGCGTGCGGTGGAAAATACCAGTTCCTGCTGGTCTGAGCAGACAAAGTCCTTCACAGGTGAGGGATGGAGGAGAGCACATCAGCAGCACAGGGCCACGGATGGCAGGTTAGTGCTATAGAATATGTTCCTTAATGGTTGGATGACTTGGGCAGAGACAAGTGAAATGAAAGGGGAAAGGACAGGGCAGAGTGGTCAGGACCTGGGAATGAGGGCTTGGGAACGCTCATAAGATGTTTCAAGTAGATTCTTGCCCATGTCCTAAACCAAAAGAAACTAAAAGTCCACGTGTCTGAAAAGATGTAGGGAAACCCCGAAGTGGTATCAAAAGGTTCACAGAGGGGATCTGAGCAAGCTCTCGGTGTTCACCCAGCTCTGAAGAGTGGCTTTGGGGCTGAGGTTTTCTGAGCTCTGGAGTTGAAGTACAAGGGATTTGCTGGGGGTTGGGGGTATTTATTTTTTTATTGCAGCTGTTTTGCTGAATGGCTGCTCTCTTCCTGCCTTTGAATTCAGAGGGAGACTGTCACCACTGGTGTTCTGTTTGTCAGTTGTCTGTGAGCAGCAGACTGGAGATGGAACTGCATTTGATCATTTGTCAACTTTTCCTTTTGTGCTGAATATCTGATAACATTTGCTGAGCGCTCACTCTGCGTATGCTCGTTTGATCAGCTGCTGCAACAATTACAGGAGATGGAAGAAGAAAGGTTGGGACATGGCTAAGGCACATCTGCAGTTGAATGTTTGTCAACAACAAGGTGCTCACTCAACTTGCTAATAACAGACATTGGGAAAGAGGTGGTTCCGGTCTTCCACAGGCAATTATTGGTTCCCTAAATCTGTGGGCAGGCTGAAAGCATGTTGGACTGAAAGCATATTGCCTTTCCAGAACTGCTCTTGGAGGTGTGTTTCCCATCAGCAACTGCCTCAAGGATGTCAGATCCAAAGCAGACCTACAAGTTCTCAGTGTGGTGATGACCTACAATGCCAAAACCCTTGGGAAGTGTGTGTGGGACCTGGCTTTACTGCCACGGCCATTGAGGATTTTCATGGAAGAAAGATGGGACGTGTCAGGTTGCTACAGTATCCAAACTTTGGTGCACGTAAAATTCAGCTCTTCCAGAGGTCCCCTGCACAGAGAGTGCTGTTGGCATGGCAGGCTCTGGATCTGGAGGTCCAGGGAAAGCTGAACCCACTCAATGGGAGAGGAGGATGCCTTTTCCTTGTCTCCTCCCCTCTGCTCACAGCCTCCCTGAAGCCTGAGCAGAGCTGTGCTTTGACCTGGTTCCTGCTGTCAAGTGCTTCCATTTACTCTGCAAAAAAATCTTCCTGCTGTCTCTGGGATCCAAACCCCCAGGAGGAGCCCATGACTGTGACCACTCCTTGCCCTGCACTTGCGCAGAGCTGCCCGCTCAGACCAGGCTCTGTGAGGAGCACCACGGCAGTTATTTGTAGGGTGGGTTTTTTTCCACTTTTGTTTCTCATCAGAGGCTGAGTAGCACACTCACACACGGCATATCAGGCCTCTTGCAGCACACTTCATTTAAAAAGCTAATTTGTAATTGCAAAGCTATACCCATGCTTCAACAACCCCCTCCTCTCAAAAGCAAACAGAGAAACGCCACAGAGAAATAAAATAAAATGGGATGAGAATTATCCATGCTTGCTCTACTCCACTGTTTGTCTGCTGGGGAAAAAGAAGAGATGAAGCAAAGTTACTAAAATAAATAGATAAAAAATAAACAAATAGAAAAACAGCCTCTAATGTACTTAGCGTTGCAAGGTGTGAGATGGGGATTAGCCCTGCCTGTCTTCCCCTGTAGCGCAGTGTGCTCTGGACTGTGGGATCGCGTTGCCTTTGCCATGCTCGCCCTGCTGCTCGCAGGTGTGGGTGGCAGCAGGGAGGTGACGGCAGCGCTGCTGCCCTGCGGCAGCGCCCGGCCAGCGCGGTGCATGAGCTCCTTCTGCACCCCTTGGTGTCCCCGATGTATTTTTGAGGGGGAGCAAGTGTTTTATCCTGCTGTGTAGCTGTGGATTAGACCGACTCTGCCTCTCGAGGGACTCCTGAACAGCCTCTGCTCGCATCGCCGTGTGCCCGTGCCCTTCGCGAGTGCTTTTTCGGAGCACGGAGCCCAGCTGCGTCACCGCGTTCCCAGTGCAGCTGCTGCCCACCTCTGTCTGCTGCCTGTCGCTCCTGCCCTCCTGCGCCTGCCGCTGGCACTCGCTCGGCTGCGCCGTCCTGCTTCCGAGCCCTCCCACTCGTGCTGGGTTGGAGAGGGGAAGGGAAAGGTGAAGCCGCTGTTGGGCTGCGCTCTGCAGAGCTGCCAGCTCCCATTTTGTCATCCCCGCTCCGCTCTGCCTCTACGAGGTCGGGGGCATTTTCAAAGACATTCACTGTAGTTCGCAGCATGGGTTGAGGGGCAGGGAGCTGGGGAGGAGCGTCAGCTTTTGCTGAGGAGCCTTTCGGGTCTGAGATGTCGGGTGGGGGCCGGTGTGTGGTAGGATCCTGCCACTGACGGTATCTTTTACTGCAGCTTTTTTTGCAGCATCAGAAAAGCAGGGTGGAATTAGGCCACGTAGCCTGTGGTATGAGCTCTGCTTGTTGGTATTGTTAATAGCTCTGCTCAGAATATGCTGACTTTTTCTGAACAAAAGCTAAAAAGCAACCCTTACAAATTAATCATTATTAATACTTCGTGCTCGCTTTGCTATGTGTGCAGCCATTCAGGGTGGTAAATACCCATTCCTGTCCTTGATCTCCATGGCTCAACCTCTCTTGGATAGCAACAAAGCTGTGTACTGGGAACTCCTGTGTTTGGGGCAGTTTGGCAATTTTGCGGCAACAACCTCTCTCCCTCTTCACATAAAATACAAGTAAAATGCTTTAAGCCTAAAGGAGTTACACGGATACTATACCAGCATGACTAAGATGAACCCAGGGATTTCATCTGCTGCCAGTTGACGTTGATTCTGTGACTCCTTTATTACTCTGCTGTGAAGGCTGACTTACAGTGAAGTTTGCTCTGGCCCTAAGTTTGTCCAGCTCTAGTGAGATCAGGGATTTCTTGGGATTATAAACCAGAATAGAAATTTGTGGCTAATAAACTGGGTAGTAATGAGGGGTTCTTTTCCTCTCAGGTCTTGAGCTGTCCTGGCAGGGTGGCCGTGTTCTGCCCAGCCAGTGGGAGAGGACATGGCACAGGTATCTTGAAGGTCAGAGGTATCTTGTCCTGCAGAACATTTTGGGAATGCAGCACCAACACACCGAGAGCTGGGCCCCAGGGAGGAAGGCAGGGCCGGTGTGACAAGCACTGATGCAGTATCTCAGCCCGCTGATGTGCACAGCAGAGCGTGGCAGTGAGCAAGTGCTGTTTGCAGAGCACAAGGAGGTGGCAAGTTGGGTGGTTGTCTCCTTGGGTTGTACCTTGTGTGCTGGTTTAGGTGCAGTTATGTGCTGCCAGATTAGTGGCAACCACAAGCTGCAGCAGCCCAGTCCCCTTCTCTGCTGGCATCCATCGGTGGCTGTGCAGAGCCATGAACTGGGAGTGAAACACTCATCCCTCACTGGTGGATTTAGTCTCTCAGCCACCAAGTTCACCAGGCTTTTCAAAAATAAGTTCTCAGCCTTTCGATATTGTGACTTCTTCCACCAAGTGCTACCCGTGTAATCTCTTGCACATTTCAAAGCTACTTGAAACAGCTTCTTGCTTTAGTGCTTGCCAGATTCCCCCCCCAGCTGCCAGGAAGAGAGTAAGCAGCCGCTGCCTGTTCTACTTGAGAAATTCAACTGCCAAGTGGTTATTTACAGCAGGCAGAGGAATGAAAATGTTAAATAAAATCAATTGCTGGCAATGTGAAAAAAGGAAGGGGGAGGAAAAAACCCCAAACCCTTACAAAATCAGGATTATGCTGGCTGCAAGCTGCAGCCACCTTAAAAGGATTGCAGACAACAAACAGCAAAATGCCGATGACAAAGCCGTGCCTGCATTAGCCCAGCCTGGTGCTGACTCCGACTTTTGTTTCTGTTTAATCTCCCTATTCTTGTCCACTTTGGTCCCTTTCTTGGCAGTGGATGGGGAGATGGAAGAGCTTTGGAAAGGAAGCTGGATTGTGTTAAAACAGTTGTTTCAATCCATTTCAACATCAGGCTCCCTGCCTGAATTTAACCTGGAGGTAAATGAAAAATTAAAAACTAAATGAGCTCTATCTCCCTGATGAACATCGAATTTTGCCTTAAAAATGGGAGTATTTTTATTTCCCTCGACTTTTACAGGATGGAGGTGTTGGGAAGGTTACTGGGAGAGGCTGCCAGCCAGTTTAGTTCTGGCTGGATCACAACTTTTTTTTTTAGGTGTCAATCCCTTCCTTTACATGGAAGCCTCAGGCTTCCCTGCTAAATCTCTACAGAGACAAGTGAATCACAGCCTTGCATTGGGCAGTGTGGCAATTAATCAGCCATTAAAAAGGAAAACCTGCTGTCTTATAAACCAATTAGACAGGAACTGGTTGCTTGTGTAACTAATGTATGAGGTTGCTAGTAAGTTAAAGGCTCCTTGCGGAGAGAGGAGCTGAAATAAGTCTCTGTTACAGGGCTTTAAAGAACATGTTGAAACCACAAGAGCACCAGATCTTCCTCTAAAACAGGAATCTCAATTTGCAGCCATACATTGCAGTAAACACTGTCCCCTCTGCTCGCCTTGTAGTTGGTTGAAAAAAGTATTTTTAACTCTTGATGATGAAATGTTTTAAAGTTCTCTTTCTTCTTTAATCTTCACTGGGTTTCTGGGCAGGGATGGAGATGAGGATGAATGGGTGAGAACCCCTCTGAGGCTGCGTAAGAGAGGTGAGGCAGTGCTGTGGGATGCTCTGTGCATGCAAAGGGATGGGTTTGCTGAGCTCCAGCTAACCCTGGAACAGGATTTGGTGCACTCTCCATTAATGCAGCACCTTTTTTAGCTTGTTTGCAGGATGGGTCTCCTTTTAGGAGCTGGGCTGATGCTTTTGCGTAGCACTGCCTCTGTGTTTGGGTTGGTGCTGCCGTGGGGCAGGACTGCTGGCTGTAGGGAGGGTCCGTGTCACTGAGAGAGCATGTTGTTATCTGTGCCTTGAGCAGGGTTTACTCCAGCAGCCACTGGAGCAAATCTCAAATGTTGCTTGCGTTGGGCTTTCAATTCTTGGCAGTTCTGCTAATGTGCTAATTTGAACTGCTCTCTCCTGAGAACACACTCAGTCTGCTGGATGCTGAGCCAAATGGAGCAGGGGGCTGACCCCAGCCTGCTACTTGGAGCTGTGAGCGTGGATTTCAGGAGCACTCCTGTGCTCCATCCATCCTGACAAGGATCTGTAGGGGTGGGATTGGGTGGCTGTCCCAGCAGCAAGGAAGGAAGTGCCTTGGTGAGGAGATTCTTAAGCGGATTCATTGGTTTCCTGTTCAATTTATTCTGCTTTTAAAAGAGGTGTGATTGCTGTCGTTGGGCTGCTAAAGTAACAAGATATATGTTTAAGTTTACCTAATATACCGTGTGCAGCTACTTAGGAACAGTAAAACTAGATAAACAAATCATGGCCTTGCTTCAGTCATAGCAATGATTTTGTGTCTGCTCCATCATAACACAGGGCCTATTAATTTCACTGGGAATGTGGGACACAGCGTTCAGTTACCTCATGCTTGCATTTAACAGCACTCACGTGCAGAATTTTAACAGACCATTCTAGGTCAACCAAGATAGTTGTTGCTAATCCTTTTTTGCAATTCCAGTAAGCAGGAATAATTTTAGACTAGATCTGTGGTAGGGAAACTTTGTCACTATAGCATAAAATGCTGAAAAGACAGTTTGGGGTGGAGAGAAGGGCACTGGGTGCACCAACTTTTAGTTTTGGCTCTGAAACTCGCTTGGTGACTGTAGGAAAGACACTTAACTTATGAGAACCTCTATTTTCCTGGCTCCCCTCATGGCACAACCTATTTTTTTTTTTAATTTGTGACTTTTCTTGAGTGCAGTATTTGCATTATTTATGTAGTTGCAGTGACTAGGAGCGTTGGCCTGCCCTGCCCACTGATGCTGTCTTGTACCAACCTCAGTACGTGGTGACAACACAAACTGTGTGTGTGCTTCATCAGTGAGGGGGTGCTGAGCAGTTTAGAGTACCAGCCTGTGGCAATCAGCTCCCTTTGCTTACTGCTGAGTAAATTCTGCATTTCAGGGCTGATCCTGAAAGTGATCCCACACTTCAATGTATAAATGCTCTGGAGTCTGGCCATGCAGAGAGGCCTCTGCCTCTTCCTCTCGCTTGCTCTGCAGATCACTTGTCATGATCCCCAATTCCTGATCCAGCCCTCATTTAGGTTAGGGTCTCATCAGCCCCAGTTTAACAGATTTCTCCTTATTAAACAATAAGTGTGGGCTTGCAATCAGTAGGTTGTTGTGCTTTGCTGAGTCAGGCCTTTAATTACCCCAAGCTTATGACAGCTCTGCATCCTGAGTGGAAGATGCCACTGTCATCCCTCCAGCCCTCGGCTCACACCCAGGGAAGGTGCACACTCCATTTAAAAGGTACCTCAGCTGCAGTCTGCTGAGCCAATCCTCAAATTGAGTTTGAAGTCATTAAGTGGAAAAGAAAATTTTTGTGACAAGTGATTTCCCTGAGCAGGTGACAAACTATAATGAAGCGGGGCGGTTTGGCTGGAAAGGTTTATGATAGCAGCTGTGTACCCTTCCTCTCCTGTGAGCAATCTGGGCAGGAGAGGATTCGTGGAAAACTGTCCATGCCACTGCAATGCAATGTTGCCTGTATGTCAGCCTTGGATTAATTTTCACAGTCTTTCCCCAAAATGTTCCTGGAGATCCTTTGGGAGCAGAGGCAGGATGGGTGACTAATTACCATTTAAGCTGTAGTACTCTTCCTAGCAAAGTGCTTGCTTGGGAAAAGTTTGTGAGCAAATAGCACCGCTGGAAAACAGCGTAATGTAAGGGCTCCAAATTCTTTAGCTGCACTGTTGCTGGTTATGGCTGCACAGTTTTTTCCTCCTGCTTTGGCTGTGTTCCTGTAGGACAGGGACGTGTCTGCCATGAGCTGATGGGTGTGCTGGGCACACGGCCTGGCTCTCACAGGCACCTGTAGAGAGGGAGCAATGGGCATGTCATAGCCAGGAACAGAGCTCTTCCCAAAACAGCAAGAAAATGGAGAAGGGAGGAATGAGGGCACCAGGATGGCTCTTCCAGCATGGGGCAAGGTTTAGGCACAAGAGCACTGAGAAGCTGATTTTAAAAAAAACTGAAATGTGCAGTGTGAGAGCTGCAGCTCACAACAGGATGCTGGAGCAGCACAAGTAGTTGCTCACCTTAATGTGTGGGAAGCCAAGTGTCACAGACCACAGCCATAACACTTGGGAGAGAGGTGCAGAGGCCAAGGAATAGGTTGTCCTGGCCAGGACGGTGCCTGTCTGTTTTTAATATCACTTCTGTGCTGTGTAGATACCTAGGCAAGAGATCTCTCTTGTCTAGGGAAAAGATGGAGTGGTCCTTAAAGAGGTGCTATTCATACTACACAGCTAGCCAGGAGGTTTCTGGGGTGTTCCTCTAAGGTGGTGGGTGTCTTGTTAGAGGTGAGGCTTGAAGCACTGCAGGCCAGCTGCTCCTGATTTCCTTTTTTCCCCTGATTGCTGGTTATGCAGTGTGTGGGTGGGTTGTTTTTTTCTTAGTACAGTGTCAACTGCTGGCTGAGCAATGCTGTGATTTGTGTAAGGGTTATGTGCTCTGATGGGGCTGCAAGCAGCTCTGCCCAGGAGAACCAGGCATGTTCCTGGGGAGCAGGTATGTTCTGCAGGTGCACTCACCTGTTGCCTGATCTCTGCACTGCCTTCTTGGGGTGACCTGTTCAGGACCAGCCCCTCACCCTTTGGGCTTATGCTAGTATCTGCTTAATGGGATTTCTTCCACAAAAGGGTAGTTATGAATCACCCAGTCTAGACACTGCTGTCTAAGGCCACCAGCTGCTGACCTTCAGGATAGTTGGATTTATGCCTCAGAGCAGGTGTTGAATTCCTGATGCATGGAGCACTGCTGAACTGGGAACTGCTCAGTCTGCTCTCCATCGTACACTAGGCTGATTATCCAGATGTCCCTGCCTCCACTGCTCTTAGCTAGGCTGGGATCTCCCCAGCAGCACACAGTGTGGGAAGGTGGTGGAGCGCCCCAATGTGTTAATGAGCCTTGTTAACTTAACCAGCTTTACCTGGGACCCACACCCAGCTCCTCAGGTTTAGGAGCTTCGTTTGAACTTGGCTCCCTGTGTCTTCTTGAGCTGTGTTGGAGCTGTACCTGCCCCCAGTATTGTCCTGGCTGCTGGCTCCATGGGTGTACTCCAGACCCGTGTTATAGTTCCTTGCTGGTGCCCTGTCTCCAGGATGAACCCTGGAGTGACAGTGCAGGTAGCCTGGCCTCTAATCCTGTCTCCTGAATGGACTTTGGACCTATGCTGTAGGTAACCTGTCTCTGATTCTCTCTTGTTCCTGCCTGAGCTCTTTGCTCTTGTCACCTCGCCTTACCTGGGGCTGTCCACTGGGCCTGTCACCACCCAGCCCTGTTTAGACTTGGTGGGACTGTGCTGGGTGAGGGCTGCCCTGTGGTGACCCATGGCTCCTGCCTTGTCCCTTGTGTAGAGCAGCCTCACTCTCGCTGCTCCCTGGCAGAGTCTTGTGGATATAACCGGCTAGTTCAGTGCTGCTCTTGAGCCTTAAAGTAATCCTCTGGTCTGATCTGAAAATTCACTTTTCTTGAGCTTCCACCTTCAGAGCTCTCCCTTCTCCCTTCCCAGAGTTTCAGGGCTGCTGGTGTTTGGGAGGTGGGGTGGAAAGGTTGTCCTGTTCTGGTTGAGAGGTGTTGCCCAGGCAAAGAAAGGGTCAAAGATGTTATTTATAGGAGTGCCAAAGTTTTAATGTGATTACTGGGAATAGAGCAGGAATAATTTCTTGGAGGCACTAGGTATGCATAGCACTGCTCTGCACACAGGGGTTGAATGTGGACTGGGGGAGGGATCAATGGGAGCAAGTGATGCCAGCTGGAGACACCAGAAGCCTTTTAAAAAGAGCTTGGAAGCAACACAAAACCCAACACACTTGCATATTCCAAGCAATGCACGTAAGCAAGGCTCACTTTTACATTTTTCAGAGCAGATTAGCGATTTTCTAATTAGGGAAAGAGCCGAATATTGAGCACTGAAATGGATAAGCGACTTAAAAAGAACACAGAAAATCGCAAAGTGAAATCACTTAAATCAGCCTTGTCTCCTCCCCCCCTTCATGCTTGGTATGCTGTTTATCTTGGCAAAGAGGGGGAAAATAAATTCCCTGGAGGTGACACATACACACTGGTACCTGAATGCATCAGATATATCTGTGCAGGGAGCTAAAAGCCCTAAACTGCAGATTTTTGAATTGCTTTTCTGGACCTGCAAAAATACGAGCAAGACTGCATCCCAGGCTGGGGCTTGCTCTGTCTGTTGTACAGAGCAACAGCTGTTTGCTGAAGTTTGATCTGGATCTGGTCGTGAATTAAGGTGATCCCAGTAGCTCAGGGTTGTTTGGCCCTTTGAGCAGCTCAGCGCTTGGGTTTGTGAAAGAGCAGAACATTGCCTTGGTTGTGATTCTGAATGAATTCTTGGGGCAGCTTCTTCCTGGATGCTGCCAGACGCACATCTTGAGACCCAAAATGTGGTTGGCCATGTGCTGCTAACAGAAAACATACTCCAGAGGCTAAAGACCTGTTTTGCTTGTCAGGCCTGACCCTTCACCTTTTCATGCCTTAGATTCACCATCTACAAAATGGGGAATTGCTAAACTTGGACTGCGCCAGCCTGGGTTGGTGCCTGAGCTTTGGCAGGGGCCAGCACAAGGTACCCAGAGAGGTGCCCAAGGCAATTTACACCAGGAAGTCTTTTCTTAGGCTGTTGCTGTCCCAGGAAATGAAGGTTTAGGAAGTGTTATGCACTCTGTGAGGATGTGGGGCAGGGAGTGTATCTCACTGTGCACACAAGCAGTGCTTGCATACTGCAGCCACTGCTGGACCATAAATAAATGTTAGTGGGCACTGTCTCTCCCAAAGCACCTATCACTGCTGCCATCCATGTGGAAAGAGGAAAGTAAATAGATTCTTTAATTGTCCTAAAGGCAGAGGGAATAGGATAGGATCAGTCTATTGGATTTGTTGAATAAACCACAAAAAATAAGATATAATTCTCTGCAGACATGGGGTAATGGGCTATGTTATATTTTGCATTTCAAGCACCAGAGCATTCAAACCAAGCTGTCAAACTGGTGGGCTTGTTTGAATTAACCATGGCCTGAACTGGACACAATATTTTTCTGACTTATTTATGCTCCAGTAGAATTTGTGCCTGCTTTCCACAGATGTGGTGCACTCTGCTTGCCCAGGGAGGTGTGCTCTCTGCCCCACCATGCTTACAGTGGGAATTACAAACTGGGGATCCAAAAAGCTGCTTTGATATTTGTCTAAAAAGCTGACCGTGCATCTGGAATTGCACCAGTGGTCTCCCAGAGAAAGGAAGGTAGCTTGCTGGCTGGAAGCTTCTGGTGTAAATCCAACCAAGATCACTCCTGTGTTTTAATCAAAACTTCCATCCAAAAGCCATGCATCAGCATGACTTGGTTTGCTGGCTGCTCCACAGAGGCAGAAGACAAGCCCTTCACCCTCTGGCTCTTCCCCCTTGTCTGGCCAAGATGTTACAACCCAGAAAAAGCAGCATTGTGCTGACACTGATGCTGCTTGTGCGCTTCCCTGCTCTGTGAACACAAAAATGTGGCTCTTGGGTTTTGCCCTAAGAGGGTATAAAGTGTCAGGGAAATATTGTGCGCCCTTTCCTTTTAAATAGGGCCTTTGTACTGGCCTTAAAGATAGGTAAGAGGCATTCGCGCCTTCCCTGACAGCTGTGGGGAAGCGGAAACTTTTCATTCCATTCTCTAGATGAAGATCAGAGGTTGTGAGATGAGAGGAGAGAAGCTGGCAGTGGAACAACCCAGAGGTTAATCACAGAGTTGGCATTTGGGGGATCCCGCTTCAGTTCCTACGGGGTATTTCTGAGTATTTAGCCGAAAGCAAACACACAAAGAAACTGAAGCACACAAAAACATGAGAAATGATCAGCCCTGCAGCAGGCTCTGTTGTAGCTTTAAGCCATCTAAAGAAGTATCGTTATATCCTATGAATTGTATTCCAGTTGGAAAACCTTTGCTGTGCCTCAGCAGTTGCCTTGCATGCATACAGGGCACGTTGCTCTTATAATATAGATGGTATCTTCTGGCCACTTCTAAATTAACAGAGCCTCAGGTATAAATTCATTGTAGTTTTCATTCCTATTTCCTCTCCCCCAAAATATCTTGAGAATTGGAGATTTCAGCTGCATAAAGAGGGACTTTGGGGAGGCAGCTGTGCTCTCGGGTGTCCCTTGCAACCCTTCACCACAGACGTTGCAGTCACCTAGTACTGTGAGCTGGGCTGGCCTTGACTGACAGTCAGCCACGGGGCACAAGAGGACATGGCTGGGCCAGTAATGAAGCAGGAGTGAACAAAACCCATCTCCCCTAGGTTGCACCGTCTCTTTATAGCAGCAGCAGCAGCCTGCTCTGCCAGTCTGTTTCTCTGCTGCCTCAAACCTAGGGGCTTTCATCAGAATTTTATCTTTACTAATAAGTAAAAAAAGCTCGTGCCCATTCTCTGGCTCTGAAGGCAAGTGGCATTGCATGGTTCATGTCCTTGTGGCTGACCTCTTCTCCCCAAAAGAAGTTAACCTCACCTGGGCTGTTTCTGCCAAAATGCCCTGGGGAGCCTGGGCCATGACTGTCTGCTCTGGTGTGGATGGTGGTGGGGCAGTGCTGTGTTCTCCTTCCATTACTGGTGGAGAAGCAGCCAGCAGGTCCCCGGTAGTACGGAGTTGGTAGGGCAGGGTGGGTGTCCCCACGTCTCTGGGAGAAGATGCCCTCATGGTTGGGGTGCAGGGCTGCTGCTGTCCAAAGGTGTGCCCCCCTGTCTACAGGGACCTTGAGCTGTGAGGACGCCCAGTGTAATTTTTCTCCAGTAGCTGAGATGCTGGCTTGCAAAAATCAGGAAAAATAGAGCTCAGAGGAGTTCCAGCAAGGTCTTGCCACCTTTGTAAAGTAGCAGCCAACTTACCTCACTCAGTGCCCAACCAGGAAATAAACTTGCTAAATGAGTATATTTACTGCAAATGAATTTGTACCAAATCTTGTATGTGCAGCAAAATCCTCTTAGATGAGCATCTGATAAAGGATTAAAACTATTAAATGATTAAAATATCCCCTCTGCCAAATGGTGAAATATACAGATTATACGGTGCTTTGTTGTTTTGTTTTTCCCCTTGGCTTTGCTATTCCCACCCTCCTTGCCCTATTTGAGGGGAGGGAAGAGAGGGAGAAAGGTCTCTGTTGCATCTCCCTGATGCACAGGGGGTGCCAGGGAGGCTGGCAGAGCTGGGGGAGCAGTTGTAAACTCCATCACCCTGCAGGAAGTGGGAAAAGGTTCCCCAAACATCTCCCAGCTGCATGTTGTGTCCTGCTTTTCTGCAGATGGATGCAGATGGATTTCTCCTTACTGTGGAGAGCTTTTGTCATGGGAAAGACTGGGAGGCTCCTGGGAATTTGGAAGCCAAAACTGGTGAAGCCAAGGAGCAAGACTAAACCCTACAGGAGAGCTATTGCAGGCAGGATAACATCCCAGAGGAGTTTTGATGGGGACAGAAGCAAAGCAGAGGAAGGATGGGTTTCAAGCAGCACCTGAGCTGGCCCTCATCACCTGAGCTGCTGTGTCTCTGGGGAGAACCATCTGTGTTTCCTTCAGCTCTAGGACATGTCACCTCAGTGAGCTTGTCTGCAGAAATGTCCTGGAACTCAGCAGCTCCCTATGATTTGCATCACCTGTGTTGCGGGTGGTGGCACATGACCTCAGTTCTGTTGGGTGGCAGCAGACAGGGAAGTGTCAGACCTCCTCCCCTGTCAGAACTTAATTTCACTGTGACACGTGCATGTCTCCTTTGGGTGTGCAGCCAAGCATTCAGGGCGTGCTAGGAGTTTCTTAGCCCACAGTTCTAAGGCAATAATTGGGACAGTGCTGATATTGGAAGAAAAGTGCCAAATACTCTTGTTGTAGGAAGGGTCCAGCTAAAGCTCCTCCTGATGCTCATCATGTTCACAAGGCTCAGGTGTGCTTCCTCCTCACCCTGAACTAGAGGGTGTGAGAAGACTCCCTTGCTGTGGTTGTGTACCTGGGTAATTCCTGATGGCTCTGGGAGAGGAAGGTTGGCTGGGAGAAGGGGTAGGGAGGGCCACTGCTACAGCCCTGAAGGTTGAAATGAGGTGAGACATCAGCATCTCTGCTGTGAAAGGAGCTCTGCTGTGGGCTTGAGCAGAGCCAGGATTTCCCTCAGGCTGCCTAGGGCTCTCTCCTTGCTGCAGAGTTGGACCCCACCAGCCATGGGCTGCTGCTGACAGTACCTGTTTCCCGGGTGTGCTGGGCATGGGCACTGCTCTGCAGAGGATGTTTTGGGGTCAGGCTGGATGAGATAACCACTTCATTAATGTAACCCTGATTAGGCAGTCAGGGACCACATCGGAGTCCAAGTTATTAGGAGCTGTCAGCAGCTGAGCGTTCAAGTGGAAGGATGGGAGAGGAGGAAGGAAGAGCCAAAGGGGCTATAGCAGTGGTGGTGTCAGCTCAGTATTTATGAGGGGAATAAGCCTCTGGTGTTTTATGGCCAGTAAGATGCTGTTTTCTCTGGGTCTGTTTGATTAGATAGGATTATCTCAAGGACTCAAATGGCACATCATTGATTTCTGCTCACTTTCATGGGGACATTCAGCAGCCCTGATCTATCCCTCCTGGTTCCAGAGCACTAAGAGGGGACAGACACTGCTGGGGGGAGAGCCTGTGCCAGGAGGGGCTATTTGGAAGGGGGTACCCCTTATTTAGCCTGACTCCAGCTCCCCTGCTCTCCTGCACTGTGCCCTCCATTTTGATTGCTTTGGGGCCATCACTCGCTGTCTCCCAAAATCAAGAGTTGGTACGATGATTCTGTCTCCTTGATGTTTTGGGGAGAGTTGGACAAGGGCAGGAAAGGAAAGAGACAGGAGAGGAATTTACCAGCTCTGAGGGGAACTCAGAAGGCCACAGTTTCTAGCTGGTGCAGCTCTGTGGGAATGAGTCATGGTCAGAGGCATGATGAGGTAGGGACCAGATTTAGGGTTTTTGGGGAGGTGATGGGTTTTTCAGCTTTCTGTGCCCAAGCTCTTATTTAGCATTCATTACGCATCTGGAAACTTTGTAAAAATCATATCCCGGGTACCAAACCCTCAGTAACCTGTCCTTGTGGGTGTCAGGGAGCTTCAGGTAAGGGCAGTGTGGTGCTGGCAGCAATGTCAGGCGGGTAAGCCTGGCCAAAGTGAGTCAAAGTATTTAAAGGCTGCAACAGAGAGCAGCCTCCCTCATTTCCATGTTGTAGCTGCTGGCAGAATCCTGAAATGAGATGGCAAATTGCTTTTGTAGCTCCTGTCCATATAAATTGGAGGCTGAGGGGTTACAGAGCAGACTTTTTCAACAGGGTTATAGTCTTCTGGCCATAAGCAGAGGGATCTTTGTGCTGCAGTGGCAGAGAGCAGGGCAGGAGAAAAGGGAGTGTAAGGACAGGCTTTGCTTTATCCTAACCCATTAGACATGGGAGAAACCAGTGCATCTTCAGCAGCATTGGAATCGATTGCCATGAGGAGAATTGCAGAATATTTTGTGTTCTTTGGCACATGAGGTTGAAGGCAAGGACAGCATGGAGATGTGGGGGCTTAAAAGGGACTGCTGTGGATTTGGACAGTGATCTTGCTGGAAGGATACTGACTTGTATTTTGGCTTCTGCTTACCTCAAGCAGTCACTGGTGGGTGGGTTACTTCTGCCTCTTCCCTGTGCATGGGGGACAGTGACCTGTGAGCAGAGGAGCATCCTGAGCTAGTGGTTAGCAGTGTGAACAGAGGGGCTGTCTGCAGGAGAGGCTGGTGTGAGCTGCCAGGGCTGGCAACACCTCTGGGTGTCTCTAGTAAAGTTCAGTGACTCCGTTCCACTTGGCATCACAGAGCTGAATAACAACAAGCTCGGGGGCTCTAAAAGCACTGTCCTTGCTACCTGGTCTCCTCTGAAAGCAGGGCCAAGGGAGAGCTGGGCAAGAGGAGCAAAGCACCACAGCATGATGGGAGGAGGGATGTGGGTGACAGAGGGCTCCTGGGATGGGCCTGAACTGGGGGCCTGTGGGCAGAGGAGCTGGTGCAGGCAGGTAGTTGTTATAATGCTGTGGTGCAAGTTGGGGCCAGAGTGGAGCACGGAGGAGAGAGTGGCAGGACCATTCAGACTCTGGGGTTTGCTTCTTCACTTGGAAACTGCATTCCCTTTAACCTTCTGCTTCCTTTTTTTTTGGGGGGGGGGACGGGACGACGACAATTTTGAAGCCTTTTCTCCCCAGTTCATCTGAAACAGAGATGCTGGCTTTTTTTTTTTTTTTTTTTTTTTTTTTTTTTTTTTTTTTTTTTTTTTCAGTAATTCAGGGGAAGTGTTAGCACTCAGCTCCTGCTGGGTAAAAAGTGCTGGAGCCCAGCGCCTGCAAGTCCCTGCTCGTGCTGTGCCCTGATTAGCAACTTGTGCTGGAGCACATCAGCACATGAGGCTGGGCTACTCAGGGAGCAATGCAGAGAAAGAGCAGACCATGGAGCTCTCAGCCCTCTCTTTGAGGAGCCTTTCTGCCTGGTTTGCAGTGTTGGCAGGGCACTGGGGCTGCAGTGTGTGCTGCTGGCTCTGCCATGTGTGCCAGCCTGCCCGTGTTCCACTGGCTTGCTGTGGCCTGACCTACCTTTCCCAGCTTGTTCTGCTGCTTGAGTTTCTTCAGCCTCTCTTCCTATAGTGGAGGCATGAGCACAGGCTTCCCCTTCTCTCTGCCTCTCTGCCCATGCAGTCTGAGAAGCTGGTTTCTTCTCCTGGCTGATGCTCAGGATGCTCCCCAGGCTTTCTTCTGGTGGTATTCAGTAGGTGGGACTTGGATTAGACAGAGGGAAAAGAGTGGACAGATTGGGAGTTAAGCTGAGCCCTGCCAAGCTCATTTCAAGAAGGTCCTTGAGGTGCCATTGGCAGTGTCCAGCCTCTCCTATGCCTTTGGTGCTGGCTGAGGAATGTCCAGGACTTGCCACTGCAGTAATAAAACCTCATCTTAGGCTCCCAGTCAATCAAAGCTGGTTTTCTCTTCCCTGAGGTCTGGAGACAGTAAAAACAACTGCCAGCCTATTTCAGAGCTTGCAGTGTAAGCCCAGAGCTCCAATGGACACCAGAAAGCCTGCATCCTGTTCCTGCAAAAAAAAGTTCCATCCCCAGGGAATGAAATAATCACCTGTACAATCATTTACTCCCATCCACTGGGACTATTTGCTACCATTAGTACTAAAAACGGTCCTACGGCAACTACAGGCCACCTCCTCCTCACTCCCACTTCAGTAATGAAAACACTCCCTTCTCTCTCCATCCTGAAGAGTTTTAATCAAATAAACCTGGCACACATGCTCCTGAAAGGAGGATGCTCTCTGTCAGCCAAAATCTGTGCCTGTTCCATTTTCTTCTGATTTAATTTTCCAGAGATTAAGATCCTGCTCATCTCCACTCTCAGAACTTGGCTGCCTCTGTTTTGTTTGTTGGTTTTACTCTAGTGGGTTTTTCCTTTCTGCTGGTGGCTTTGTTTTGAAAATCCTGAAACCCCAAGGGCACCAATTCCCGGGGACCCAGCCGGCTGTGAAATCGATAGGGAGCTGAGCCTTCCCACACCTGGCAGCCTCTCACCTGCTCTTGCCCTTCGTGCCTGGAATGTGGGTTTTGTCTTCCTCCAAAGGGCTTTGGCTTCGCTGCTGAAGAGTGTTTCTGCTGGGAATGTGTTTTCCCATAGCAGGGGCTGTCTCCTGGCTGCCAGCTCCTCTTGCTCTGTAGAAGGTTGTCTGTCTTTGCTGCCATCTTTGGTTCAGCATCTCCATGTAGCCTGAATGGCAGTAAAATTTTCACCCTCTTGTATTAAAGACCCCAGAGTGGGTCCCTCAGGGCTGTGTTTGAATATCTCCAGGGAGGGAGATTCCACAATCTCTCTGGACAACCTTTACCAGTACTTGGTCTCCCTCACAGTGGGAGTGGGGAGGGGGGTGGGGGAAAAACAATCAGTTGTTTCCTTATGGTTTGATGGACCCTCTTGTGTTTCAGTTGTGTCTGCTGCTTCTTTCCCTGCCGCTGGGCAGCCCTGAGAGGAGCCTGGCTCTGCCTTCTTTACACCTTCCCTTCAGGTATTTATAGACACTGATAAGATCCCACTCTGACTTCTCATCTCCAGACTAAGCAGTACCAGCTCTCTCAGCCTTCCCTTATATGTGAGATGCTTCAGTCCTTTAACCATGGTTAAAGGACTGAAGTGGTTCTTTTCTGGACACTTTCCAGTAGTTCCATATCTTCCTTGCACTGGGATCCCAGAAGTGGCCCAGCACACCAGAATGGCCTCACCAGTGCTCAGTGAAGGGGAAGGACCACCTCCCTTGACGTGCTGGCACTTCTAAGGCACACCTGGGTACCACTGGCTCTTTGCTGCACGGGCACATTGCTGCCTCATGGTCAACTTGGTGTCCACCAAGGCCCCCAGCACCTTGCTCTGCAAAGGGAAAGGAGTAAGGCTTGTACCCTTGAAAGTCTTTTGTTTAAGGCCCCTGCCACAGGTTGCCCAGAGAGGCTGTGGTTGTCCCATCCCTGGAAGTGTTCAAGGCCAGGCTGGCTGGGGCTTGGAGCATCCCTGGTCTAGTGGGAGGTGTCCCTGCCCGTGCCAGGGGGGTGGAATGAGATGGTCTTTAAGGTCCCTTCTAACCTGAGCCATTCTGTGAGTAATGGTGGGATTAAGCACATTCACACTTCTCCCTTCTGACTGTGCCAGCACTTGATTGCACCCCATTCCTCTTGGCTTGGCAGACTGATGGGTTTTAGCTTCTACAAAGCATGGGGCTGTTGGTCTTCAGCTTGGAGCTCCCTGGTTTCCCCAAGGTATGTCTGATGCAGGGAAGACTGCCCATTTGAGGGAGAATTCCTATGTTTGTGCTGATGGAGGGAAAGCACCCCTAAAGCTGACCCGCTCCCAACTGGCCTCTGAGCACTGTTGTTTGTGAGGAGACTGAAACACCCAAATATTTCCAGCGCTCTTTGCAGGCTATGCAGATGTCTGGGGTCAGTGGTGACAAATTATGTAGATTCCTCCCCCTTCCCTCTCTCCTTTCTCATTTCCATTATCTGCCTTTTGTAGAGGCTGTAATTTATTGCATTTTGCAACCTTGTAATTTATGGCTTTTTTATAATTCTTTTTGAGCTTTCAGCAGTAACAGCTCCATGTACCCCAGTGCATTTCATTGTCACACTTGAGGCTTTCCCACCTCCCCCTGCGCTTCCACTCTTTTCTTGTAACTTGCCTGTTTACTTGCTAAATTATTATTGTGCACTCAATAAAAATTGCATTTAAAAAGTGATAACTGAAATGACATTTAACATGGAAAGCACTTAAGCATAATTACACTATATGCATTGCATCATTTTGTGACAGTTAATGAAAAAAAATCTGAACAGGGTTTTTTGTTGGGGACTGTAGAGATTGAGTACTGGCATTTCGTTGCTTCTAGAAACATGGCTTTTATTCTCACTCAAGGTCTTTGTCCTGGGATTTTTCTGCTTCCTCCTCTGTTGCTGCCACAGGTATCCTGTATCTGATGCAGTAGCACAGGGTGAAGAAGTCACTTCTGGCATTCTAAGGGGTTCAAGCTGGCATAATGTGCTCAGAGTTTGATATTCCCAGCTGGAAATTTGGAGAGGGTTAGTTTATTTGGATCAGTGACTTGAGCAGACTTGCTGCAGAGTTGCTTCTGTTGGTACCAGGGCTGTGGTAAGGGGGAAAGAGAGGAGGTGGCAGCCCCTTGGTTGTCATGGCCCAATTGTGGATTCTGGGGTAACGGTGTCATCGCAGCTTTGGCTCCTGGTTATGCCCTAAAGGGATTTTTCTGGAAGGAAGCTGCTGCTGGCTGTGGCTGAGAGCTAAACAGTTAATGTCCTTGCTTTATACTGCCCAGTGACTTCTACAGAAAGGGGGAAAGTGTGCCAACCCCTCGTGAACCTGTGGCTCATATCCTCATTGATACGACTACTTGATTATTAGATTACCTGCAAATCACAGCTCCTTGGCCATCTGCTGTGTGAAACTCCTCAGCTCAACCCCAGCATCTGTCCAGCCTGGCCATGCAGGCTGTGCTGAATTCCTGAGCAGATCAGCGCTTTCCAGGCATTGTTTCTTCTGCCGCGCTTTGTCCTGTCCTTTTCCTACCTACACACTGCAAAACTTTGGCATATGAGATGCTTCAGGGGTGATCCTCATTCCTTGCTCTTCTTCCTTTCTCCAGAAAGTGAGATGAGCTTGGTCAGATAGTCACACAGGCTGCAAACCAGCTCTGTAAATCGGGTCCCTGTCTCGTACAGGGAACTGCAGCTGGAGATGCAGATCACAGGTCCTGCATAACCAGGTTAATCACTCCTGTAGGAACTGGGGTCTTCTCCTTCTGGGAGCCCTGAGCTGCTTGGAACAGGGGCAAGGGGGAGGTGGACCTCTTCCTGCACCTTAAGCAAGGTGAAGAGACAAGAACAGGGACTCTGAGTAGCAGGGCACAGGAAGATCTGAAGAAGCAGTTGAGATGTAGCAAACAGATGATGGGAGCCACAGCGCTTGACATTTCCAGGCTGCATGTGAGAGATTTTTGGAGCAAGCTGAGATAGACAGTACGTGTTTTCTGCAATTTGGAGGAGTGATCTTCAGGAAGCAGTGTCTGTGGCAGGTTTGGATACTAGTCCATGAATTGGAAGGATAGTGGGCTTGTGGGGAAGTGAGCTGGGTAGCAGAAAATGGAAGCAAGCCTTTATTTAAAAAAGGAAGGGAGGGGAAAACCCCACCAGTGAGAACATTAATGTCCATGAACAAACTCCCCAGCTTATCTAGAAACAGTGTGTTGCCTTTCTGTGGTGGTGTTGTGACTTGCCCTTCAAGTTAATAAACTGTTAATCACTTTATGGGTCATTTCATGCAAAATGTTGACCAAAGCATTCTAAGGCTCAGATACAGGAGGTTAGTGAACTCAGGCATTTTTTCCTCTTTCTTCAAATGCACACATAACTAGAAACCATGCTGAGGCAGTAATAACCAATATAACTGGGAAAGGAATCTCCTGGAGAGATTACTCTATGCTTTTTCAAGGAGGAAGAGGCATTTCTGGTTGCTTGGGGTTTTTTTTTGTTTGTTTGTTTTTGGGGTTTTTTTTTTATGATTTTTCTGAGTTGCCTTTAAAAAATCTATTGATAAAATCCTCATCCGCTTGACAATCAGTCTCGTCTGGGATCTATTTGGTGTTATCTTGGCTTAATTCATTAGTAAGAATAAAAAAAGGCATTAAAAATTGACATCTCTATTGAGAGCACTTAATTCTTTGCAACGAGAGTCAATTATGCCCTATTGAGTAAGTGGTTCTGCATGGGGCTTACTTGAGAAATGACAGAGGACCTGGGAAAATAAAGTGGAAGGAGGGCAGAACCCCACACTCGCAGGAGATGTGCAAAATGCCTGTTTTGCCTTGGACATGCCCACAGCCTGAGCAGGAGGCTGGGATGCAGGGGCTGGTGATGCTGGGTCTGTGATCTGCAGCCCAGCTCTGTCGCAGGGAGGGAGGGGAGCAATTCTCCCGTGAGCTCAGCAAGTGGCTGCAACACGTTTGCTCTCCTGATGGGTTTGTGGCTGAGACTCTACTTCCCTCCCCAGGTCCTCTGGTACTTTCACAGCAGCACTTCAGTTCTGAGGTAATGGGGCTGAAGGCTCCTGCAGCACATGGAGGATGCTCCTACACTGCTCTCAGGGGAGGAAACACTGGGGCTTTCTTGTTTTGCTTCTGATCCAGGGTTGTACTGGGACCCCTTTGAGATGGTGGCATGTTCACTGCCTGCCAGTGCAGGTGCTCAGCATCAGACCATCACTGCTGAGTCTGGGGCCTCGCTCAGGTGTGGAGCTGGATGTGGGTTTGGTACTAAGAATCACATTCAGCCCATGGGATGTTGTTGAGCTTCTAATTTCAGCAGGAATTAATTCCAGCAACCCTGTTGTCTGTGGTTTTCAGGAGATGGAGTGCAGGTTCCTTCTGGCAGTGTAAGCTGTGGCACCAGGTGTGCCAGAAACACAGCATCGCTCGCTTAGGGCAGGGGGTTTTCTGATGGTGGTGGTAATTTTGATAAGTTTGATGAGGAGACATATACAGTAGGAAAGGAAATGGCACTAAAAGGAGAAGCAAATTTTGAAGCCTGTTTCCTGCTGCACTTTTTGTAGGTAAAATGTAGTGATGCTTTAAGATGTGTATTGATCATCCAAACACAGAGATATATGTGGTCTGTATAATCATTAAGTTTTATTTATGACACAAACCCAAGTCAGCACTATTATTAATATAATTGCAAACCTACTTTTCTATTATGTGATCAACTAAACTGCATTGCAAAGCAGTCTTGCGGGTTGCCCAGCCTGGAGTGAAGTGACACGCTTCAGGACTCTGGGAGTGAGCAGGGTGCTGCTGCCACGCTGTGGGGCTCCATCCATGAGCCACTGGGCTTGAAAAAATAAGCTGTAGAATAAAGCCCTGACATTTGGAACAAGAGACAAAATCCCACAGCCCTTGGGAAATTACAGTTTTCTTTTTAGAACTCACTCCCTAGTTTTAGGAGGGAACTTACAAGGTGGCATTAAAAAGCACCTGATGCATCACCATCACATATCTCACCATTTGAGTTTAAATGTCTCATCTGAAAAAATTCCCAACCAGGTTTCTTTTCAAGCAATTGAGGCTGCTTGGGTTTCAGCTTTTGCCACTGCTGTTTCGAGTAATGCTAATTAACATTCTGGGCAAAGGAGCACCGAGTGGGGAAGGGAAGTGCTTATGATTTGTAAATGCCACTTTGCTCTTCTGGCACTATCCCTCTGGGGAGAGGATTTCTTTCGTCTTATTTTTGTTTTCCCTCTTCCCTCCCGCTGTCTTGGAGTAAAGCTGATGGTTGGGCACATATTTTGCCTTAAGCATATGCATGACTTTTCACTACCTGTGCAGTGGTGGGTGAATCTGCATGGATGTGAGGGGAGCTGCGTGCGTGCCCAGCATGGACGTGCTGCTCGGAGTGTACAGGAGCTCGTGGCTGGTGCGTGTGAGCCTTTACCAAAGAAAGAGGCATGTGACAGGCTTGTCCATGCTACAAGTTTCCCATTCCCTTGATGATAAGGTATGAGGAAATGGGGATGAAATCAGAAATTGGCAACATGCTGTCAGGAGGGATTAATTTCTGTCCCTGATTAACTTCATGCTGGAACAGCAGGAGACGAATGGTTTACCATACACGGTGCCTGATGCAACTTCTTCCTACACCGAGTAGATCTGAATCCACCCCCGGTCCTACGCTCCCTCTGTTGTGTTTTCTTAGATTTGGCAGGGCCATTGCTCTGGATGTGTGATGACAGGCCAAATACAGGTTTCCTGATGCTGATGGAAGGTACAGAAAAAAATCTGCCAGTGCTTTGGGGGTCTGGCTTGAGCTGTGCAAGAGTTTTGTTTCTGCTTGTAGAAGCTGTAATGTACTGGTCGGTCCCTAGAGCTCTTGGTGGAATATTAATACTCTCCATTCCTGTGCTACCTTTCCTCTAAGGCTTCCACAACACTTTGCAAAAATTAACAATAAATTCTTTCAAAGTGGGAGGTCAGTGCAGTGCACAGGAAGGTGATTTGCCAATGATCATGCAGGCAAGGGGGGAATACAGACCAAGTCCCCCTCTCTCAGCCCTAAGTGCCAGACAATTATGCCAATTACTCCCTGTGCCTAAAGCTTAATTAAGACTGTGGCTGTCATAGGGACAGCAGGGACTAGAGCCCTCAAATATTGGGAAAGAACTGAAGAAGGAGAAGACAAGGCAAGTGGAGTGCAAGTGTGTGCACAGATGTGTGTGATGGTGGTTGCGGAGACCTGAGTGAGTATTTCTGGCTCCCCTGGCCCAGCTCTGGCTTTCACACTGTGGCTGCTTCCCTGCACCCTGTTATTCCTGGGAGGTAATGGGGCCTTGGGAACTGAATTTTTTCCCACCATGGGACAGCTCTCCTGTGATCTTAGCAATGTACATGGGCAGCAGGAGTGATGCCAGGATTGCAGAGCATCCTGCTGCCTCCTCCTTGGCCATGTGGAGAGCAGAAAATCATAAACCCTACACACAAGATTTTCAGAAGGTGGTATATCTGGTTCTGTATGGGAAAGAAACAGCATGCCCTGTGCTCCCTGTCTGAACCTGTAACAGAGCACCGGTGAGTCACACCAGTTGTATGGATCAGCTATATCTGTGTGCTTTGCTCTTGGTCCTTCTCTCATGTTGAAGATCACCCTCCCAGGGGCTGAAGCTGACTTGTTCTGGCTCCCTCTGACCAGAGAGAGGACATGAGAGCCTCTGAGTCCCTGCTGCACTGCTCAGGGTTGATGGAGGAGAATTTGCCATCATTAGCACCCAAAATTGCTGCTCAATCAAGTGGTGGCTGGTTTGGGAGGAAGAACGCTCGGCGATGTTAAACAGGGATGGTTCCAGCAGGGAGACAGCTCAGCGAGTCCTGGAAACCTTGTGGGGTCTGGGAAACATGGATCCATGGGATGGTTACAAGGACAAGTCCATGTCTGTCCTTCCCATGAGGATGTTGGGCAGCCCTCTTTCTTTCTTGTGTGTCACAGCCCCAGCTAAAAGAGCAGCTGATTGAGGAGGAGGCTCAGGGGAAGGGAGGTTTGCTGCTCGGCTAGGAGGTCCCCACTGTATTTTCTCTTTAATTTGAAGGGCTCCTCAGCAGGCTCTCAGGGCTGGGGTGTCAGGGCGGTACCTGCATGGCACTGGGAGCTGGATGCTGAAAAACCCTGCAGAAACAGGCCAGAATGGGGGGGGGCTGCAGCAGCAGGCTGGGTTTAGCAGGCACATCTGACTGACAGCTGCAGGTTTTCATGGGCAGAATCACATATTTTGGAGGTGGTGAAGATGAGGAACGTGGAGGAATAGGAAAGGGTGGGACACAGCAGAGATGGATGTTGTTGAAGCCCCTCTTTTTGTACTGTTTCTCTCTCCACCTCACTCCTGGTCTGTACTCTTGTTTCCCCCAAGGTTTTGGGGTTGGACACCTGATTGAAGGTCCCCAGCTTTGATTGATGCCTGGATATTTTGCGGACTGTTTGGAATAGCATCCTGGTGAATGCTCTACCGTGGACATTGTCTAATTGTCACATTAATTGTAACTTGAACACAAGACACTTGGGTATGAAAAGCATACCCAAGGGAAAGAATAAATGAATATGAATTTTTTGGCCTACAAGAGTAAAAGCTAAAGTAGGACAAATCTTCAGAATAATAACAGGGCACAGCAGCACGAGGTTGAAGTGCCTGGTTTTTGTTAATTTGGGGTCTTTCCACCAAAAACATGGTTTTTAATTGCAGCAAGGGATTTTCAACTTAGGCATCAGAAAAAGTTTATGAATAGGATTGTGAAGTACCAGAGCATTTTGTCTTGTGAAACATGGGAATCTCCATCACTGGATTTCTTTAAGAACAGGTCAGAGGAACAGGTTAGGAATGAGGTAACTGTGGTAATTATGTTAGAAATGACACATCCACAATGCCACCTTTTGCTGGGGGTATGGGAACAGGCTGAGACTACGTGAGTTGATGAGATCTCTTCCAGCCCTATTCTCTGTGATGCTGCAGAGGTTTCTGAATTTTTTAGTGGAGTCTTTCCATTTGGATGTCAGACCTGTAGAGGTTGCCTTCACAAGACATATCCCATGGGATCTCTGTGGGTACATATCGGTCCTGCCCCTGTACTTCTCCAAGACTGTGCTGGAAACAAACCTGGGCTGAGTTTGCCAGTTGTAGGGTTTAATGCTGCTGCTAAACTCTTGCTGGTGAGGCTTTTGTAATGGAACTAAGCTGAAAATCTCAGCTGATACGACTTTGCAGAGGGTCACCTCTTTATTAAAATCTCCATGTACATGGTGTATTCTTGTTAGAGTTCTTGAACCCCACTGGCTCAGGGAGCAGAAGGCACTAGCAGGAAAAAGGATGAGTCTGGAAATGTGTGGAAGAAAGCTGTCTGGAAATCTGTTCTCCATATCCTCTGGGGATAAGGCAAAGCTTTATGGGTCTATTCCACAACAGAGAGGACTTTATAATATAAACATCAGTAATGGCTTTCTAGCAGGATGCCCTTTCAGTAACTAAAGGGGCTGGCTCCAAGAGAGCTGGGGAGGGACTTTTGACAAGGGCATGAACTCAGAGGACAGTGGGGAATGGCTTCACACTGCCAGAGGGCAGAGTTACATTAGATATTAGAAGGAAATTCTTTATTATGGGGTGGTGAGGCCCTGGCACAGGTTGCCCAGAGAAACTGTGGCTGCCCCATCCCTGGAAGTACTCGGGGCCAGATTGGCCAGGGCTTGGAGCAACCTGGGATAGTGGAAGGTGTCCCTGCTCATGGCAGGGGCTAGGAACAAGATGTTCTTTAACCCTTCCAACCCAAACCATGCTTGATTCTACAAAAACACTGAAGGACATCAGCCAGGGAAGCCTGGGCTCTCCACCACCAGTGGATTAGAGCAGAGCTTGTAAACAGCTCTTGGGTGGGTCCCGAATGAGGTGGAGGGGATGGATTGGACAGGTGGGTCTCTTTCAGCCTTGCTTCCAGTGAGCCTGTGCCTTTACAGAAATGCTTCCAGTGCTTGAGATTAGGGAGAAAAGCTTGTAAATGTGAATCTCTGAAGTGCAGAGAAAGTCCCAACACCTATATCAGAAGGTAAAGCAAGAGAATTGCAAAAGTTGCTGCTTCTAAAAGTTCCATTTCTTTAAAATAGATCATTACTCTGCAGAAAACTGTGGGGGTAACTGTTGACAGTGCTGACTTATGCTGGCCTAGATTTCAATTGCTTTAGCTCTAATAAGAGATTTAGTTTAATTCCATGTCAGTGGAGGTATCCTAAATTTGCATCACTGCAGCTGAGAGCTGAATTTGGCCAGTGGTAGCCATCAATAAAAATAAAAGGCAATGTGGGGTAATTGTTACTCTTTTTCTTGTGTCAATAAAAGAAGCCTGCAAAATATGTCCGGGAGCTTTAGTGTTAGAGGCTGCACAGCACAGCCTTTTTCCACAGCCCTTCCTACAAAAAGCAACAGCTTTTCTGGCACGGAAGATAAAGCTGTTTTGGGAAAGAGGTCTGGTTATTTATTTAAAGTCAGGTTTTTGAGGATCTGGGAGTCTTGCATCACTCAATGCAGAGCAAAGAATGGAGCTGTGTGCTTTGGGTGCGCAGGGGACGGTGAGCACTCTTTGCCCACCTGCAGCAGCCCTGCCCCAGGCACTGCAGAAGAGCCTGGTGAAGTGCTTTCCACTTCTCTCAGGGCAGTGGTGGCCCCTTTCTCATCCTCCTCACTGCCAGGGAAATGGAGTCTGGTGAGATCCCATTTTGGGTCTCTATGAGCTTTTGTAATTTCAGTGTCCTAAACATGTAGCCTTGGGAAAAAAAGCAGCAGAATAGAAGAAAACAGAGTTTTAAACTGTCCAGCAGCTGAGCGAAAGGCAAAACTGCAACCACACGGGGTCCAGGTCCAGGAGGGATCTGAGGAGTAGAGATGTTTCTTGCTTTATCTTTCCCTAACAATCTTCATTCTGTTCATTCTCTGAGGGATGCTGGGGAAAACCCAGCATGATCCATTGTGTGGAGGGACTGATTCTGACAGAAATCACAGAATGGTTTGGGTTGGAAGGACCTTAAATACCATCTCATTCCAACCCCCTGCCATGGGCAGGGACCCCTTCCACTAGATCAGGTTGCTCAGGGCCCCATCCCACCCGGTCTTGAACATTTCTAGGGATGGGGCAGCCTATGCCAGGGCCTCACCACATTCTGCGTAAAGAATTTCTTCATGATATCCAACCTGAAATCTAGCAAAATAGCACATCTTTATCTGTGACAGCATCCATCCTAGGATGCACCTGGAGTATTTGAGGTGCAATTTTAATTCTGTTGATCTGAAGTAGGTGTGTTTTGTGTAGACATAACTTAATCAAACTGGTTAACTCTTTGATATATCCTGAAGGAAAGTAGTTGAGGCACCTTTTAAAAATGCTGTGTTTTCCTTACTAAAGCTTTTATTATGTCCCATATAATAAAGAGAGCAGCTAGACTCCAGGATGAGGTTGGGGTTTTTTTGTTTTGTTTCTGTTTTACTGTACAAGCTTGTATTTTTAGAGATCATGGGATCTCTGACTGCATTTGGACATTTTTCTGAGAAGCTGTAGCTGTTCTCTCCCTCTTGTACATTAGCACAGCAGGCTCTGGGGGGCTTGTGCCCTGACCTGGCAGCAAGGCTCACGCCATCCAAGTGGCTGTGAGCATGCAGAGGAGGGCCTGGGCAGAGTTCCCATCCTGGTTGAGACCTCCTGTCTTCAATTGTGCAGCAATTTATTTTTGCGGCACTTTGTCTGAAAGGAGAAGACCAAGTTTGAAGTTGTGTGATCCTGAATTTCCTTGCAGAAGGTTCTCACTCTCTGCAAACACCCAGGCAGGTCTGTCGCTCAGAGAGCTCCCCATACAAGGGTTTGGGATGATGAAGACTAAAAGCTGCTTTCCAGGCTGGGAGAGGTTTTCAGTAATCCAGGCTAACTGTGCATAGCCCTTTATCCCTAACTAGTTGCTAAATTATGTATAGCAGTCCCAGGTCTGCTTTGGGGCTGGCAGGACTGAAGTCTCAGCTGTAGAGGCTGGTGATCCTGGGCTGAGGAAGCAGAAGTCCAGCCAGTGCCACAGAGGATGGGAGGTGTGGGTGCTGGGGCAGGATGGGGAGCACTGGAGCAGCTCCACCTCTCCATCCCTGGTGGTGTGGGCTGCTTTTCCCTCTTTCCCCATGTTCTCTGTGGTACTGCTGCCTTTTAGCAGACTCTTCAGTGAACTAGAGAGACCTAGTTCTATGGTTGGTTTGCTTCAATTATAGCTGACCATCCCTGAGGAGCAACTAAACTTCACATTTCCCTGTCCTGCTTCTGCGTGAGAGCTGTGAAGAGCTGCTCAGAGGGTGCTTGCTTTTTATGAGGAAGGTGGAAGGATGGAGCACAGCAGGGAAATGGCACTGGGAAATGTCAAGCTGTTTGCCTCCTGCGCGCGCTGGAGCACGTCCGCAGGCTGCCGGAGCAGCGGTGGCGCTGGGGACAAGGCAGGGGTGGTGACAAGGGGCAGCTTGGGCTCTGTGGGAGCCGCTGCCCACACTGCTCCCGGTGGGGCACCTGGGCTCAGGGCTGTGCTCACAGAGCTGTGCCCTCAGGGCTGGTGGCATCCGTGGTACCAGCTCTGGGAGTTGGTGTGGGGTAAATTTGCTCTGAGCTGTGGCACCAGTGCTCACCTGCAGCTGCTTCCCTTCACCTCCTACCCTCCTGACTCCTCAACAGGGAGAACCAGGATCTAGCACCTTCCTGGCTGATGGCTGCTTCTCCAGAAGGCCAGGCCCGTGCCCATCCCCTGTCCCCTGCAGTGGTGTGTGACCCGCTCTGCACAAGGAGGTGCAGCACAGGCGGCACTGCCCATCCTGGCAGGCTGTCAGCGAGGCCACTGTCGCTCTTACCACTGCCTGCTTGATTATCCCTGACGCTGCACTGTGCTTGACATCCTCCTAATGTAATATAGACACCACGATGATTACCATCATTGCAAGGACTATAAGCACCAGACGATGAAATTTAACAACAGTAGGTGCAGCAGTGATGAGGGGTGAGATGGAAATCGTGCTGTCTCTGCTCTCTGCCTATGGCCCTGAGAAGTCTCCATGTTCCAGCAGGATCTCTGGAGTCTGGCACTCCTTTTCCCTGTTACCCAGCCAAAGTGTTCTGTGCTTGGCTTGGACTATCTCATGGTGCTCTTGTTGGTCATTTATATCACTGGGCAATTCTCTTCAAGGCTCCCTCTTCATCAGAGGGGTCTGCTCTGTGTACACAAGGCAAAAGCAAGTCTGCCCAAGGGTTCTCCCCTTTCCTCTTCACTCATACTCTGAGCTGTGGGGAAATGGTAGGACCCTGCAATAGGTGAGACGAGACTCAAATTGCGCCAGACTGATGCTTGTCTGAGGGAGACCAACAGATCCTGAAGCTCCAGGAGAAGCTCTAGACAAGCATCTGAGCAAGCAGTGCCTCTCAGGGCAGGTATCCTGCTGCAGTATTGGCTGTACCAATGAATTCCTTTTGCAGACACCATATCTGGGTCACTGTACGACACTGATCCCAGGCATGGGTCTGGCTGCAGCAGCTTGAAGTATAACCCTGAGCAGAGACCTTCCCTGCCTCCCATAACAATGCTGGCTAGGAAAACTCTTTTGTTTTCCTGCTTGCTGGTCTTTGTGGGGCATGACATGGCACAGCCCCATTTCTGGGGCGTGAGGGTTATCTTAGGTATGGGTGGCTGTTGTGCCTGCAGAGATGTGGATTGGTCTTTGGCCTCCCTCACCTGGAGCACCCCAACTTTGAGGTGGAACACTCTGGGAGCAGGAAGGCAGCTTCTCTGTTGCTGCATGTAGTACTTTGCTCTTTTGCAAACATGCCAGGTTTGCACTGTGATTAAATGCTGCTGTTTGGACTGCAGCTGTCCAAACCTGGTATATTGGATTCATACAGGGGTGGAGAAAAAAATTAATTTCTGGAAAATGAATATTACCCAGATCAGATGCCTTTCCAGCAGGAGCCGGAGCACCACAGCTTCTCCCTGCTTGGCCCTGAGCACACCCCAGCTGGGGTTTGAGCTGTGGGTGCAGCTCTGTCTTGGCCCAGTGGGGCTGAGAGCTGCTGGGGTTACCAGCTGCTCTGTTGGGGTTCAGCTTTGTGGTTGCTGTTGTTCTTGAGGAAGGTGATGGGGGGAGTCTTGGCATGGAGGCGATGCTGTGCAAGCACAGTGCAGTGCTGCCCCTCTGATTTTGGGGAAGAGCTGCTTCCTAGAAGATGTGAAATGGGGCTGGGGGTAGAGGGAATGAGAAGGGAGGGGTCTACTTTGGGTTACAGGTGTACCCCACCATCCCTGCCCTCCCATCAGTGTCCTCCCTCATGTCCTGGACAAGGAGGCTGGAGACAGTTGGCAGGGGAGGTCAATGCCCGTAGGAGACAGGAAGGCTGAGGAGACCATTTTTACTTTCTAGTGGTGCTTTACAGGGAACTCTCCTGAGATTTGTTATTTTCCTTCACGTTTTATCATTGGATACCTTGACCCATGGGAAGGTGTTGGGCCCTCTCAGTGGCAGCTCATCAAATGGTGATTTCTGCACTTATGGGAGTACTTCTGCACCCATTCCCTTCTCAGGCTGCCAGGTTTCAGGTGCTGGGTGAGCTGACAGGGAACTGGGGAGAGGAAAATGCTTTCTCTAAACTCTGACAGCTCCTTGAATATATAGGCACAGTGGGAATTAATGGCAGGGATGAGCATCATTTACTGTGCATTAGGAGCAAGGCAAACAAGTGAATTTAGAGAATGGGTGTTTCAAGGCAGTCTCAGATCTGCCTCCTTGGCTGTACAGGTGCTGCTGGGAACATGTGCTGGCAGCTGGTTGTGTTACCAGCTTTGCTTTTAAGTGAGGCCACTTAGCACTTCTGGGCTAGTTTAAATCATTTTTGTGGCTGTTTGTAATTGCACTATGCTTAGGAGTATTTGGGATTGAATTTTTCACATTGCAGGTTGTCTTGAACAGTTGGATTTTTCTTCCCCCCACCTGCCACTCTTTCGTTTTTTTCCTTTGCTTTTATTTTGTTTCTGCTCAGTACTTTCTGTTGTTTGGCTGCTGTTAATATTCCCTCCCACTCCCCTTGCTCTTGCCACTTTATTAGTTCACTCTCAGCATCCACTGCTGGACTCCTTTCCGCTGCCAGGACTGGATCTTCTGCTACTGCATCCAGCTTCAGCCCCTCCCAGATTTTTTTATTGAGATTGCAGTTCATAATGTGGTCTCAATCCCTGTCCTCTGAGTACAACAGCTTGATACAAGGGCATTACTTCTTGTTTCAGCGTGGCTGGAGCAGTGCAGGATTTGGCTTTGCTCGTGTCCCTGCATTGCCACCCACCTGCCCTGCCTGTCAGGGAGGCTCTGAAGGGATAGGGCCTGTTACTCAAGGTATTGCCAAATAAAACCCAGTCTGCCAAGAGCACACAACCTGCACCCCTTCTCCCCGAGGGTGCCGACACAGCTGGGTGTGAGGGTACGAGCATGGAATCAGAAGCAGCAGTTCCTTGACTCCGAGGTCACCGGTGTTACAGATTTCAAAACCAGGTCCCAGAGCACTGGATCACAGGAGAATTTCAATGAGAATGGCTTTCTCATCTGGACAAAACTAAAGGTTTTTGCCATCACTGAGGAATGTTTGGGATGTCTTTGGCCAGAAAATCCTACCTTTGATTCAGCTCAAGGAAAAATCCAGTATGGGAAATGTCACCTTAGATAAGTAAAACCTGGCTATGTTCTGAACAACCCAAAGCAAAATGCTACAGTGGAGACTGTGAAGTTCTCTGAATTGCCTGGAGCCCCCACCATTCATTCCCCTGCCTGTCTGGGACATTCTCATGCACGTATGGTCACTGTTAATTTGTCTTGGATTGTTCTAATTAACGCTGGTGAACTGTTCAGCCACGAAGACTGCAGAGCTCTGCAGCTGCAGAGAGGGCTGGAGGAACAGCTCCTGGTTTCTTTTTCTGTTCTCCCTTGTGGACAGGCACCGTTTCTGTCTGTAACCAATAGGAGCCAATTTTTTGTTTCATAATAGGAAAATACTAATGTCAGGACTCCCTCTGTACCCAAAGCTTTCTCCTTGAAGATTGCTCCTCTTTGCTTTCCTAATTGCTGCTGCTCAGCTGGAGGTATCCCGCATCTTCCAAGCGCATGACTTTGTTGTGCTGTTACTTACCAAGGGGAGAAAAAGTGTGAGAGAATATTGCTTTGTGTCAAGTTTCCTCGCTTTAACCCTTTCTGTGCTGATGTGGGGAGTTCTTATCTAGTGCAGGATGTTGTGCTGTTGGCAATATAAGCTTTTTGGTCTGAAGCTCGGGGTGTGATGGAGCTCTGATGTGAAGAACATCTAGAAGTCATATCCTGAGCTGCATCAAAAGCAGGTTGAGGGAGGCGAGTGATTCTCGCCCTCTGCTCTGCTCTGGTGAGGCCTCATCTGGAATACTGCATCCAGCTCTGGGAGCCTCAACATAAGAAGCAGGTGGGAAGTGGTCCAGAGGAGGGCAATGCATATGACCAGAGGGCTGGAGCACCTCTGCTATGAAGAAAGGCTGAGAGAGCTGGGAGTGTTCAGCCTGGAGAAGAGAAAGCTCTGGGGAGACCTAAGAGCCCCTTCCAGTGCCTAAAGGGGCTCCAAGAAAGCTGGAGAGGGACTTCGGACAAGGCCATGGTGTGACATGACAAGAGTTAATGCCTTCACACTGCAAGAGGGGAAGTTGAGATTAGATATTAGGAAGAAATGAATTACTGTGAGGGTGGAGAGGCCCTGGCACAGGTTGCCCAGAGAAGCTGTGACTGCCCCATACCTGGGAGTGTCCAAGGCCAGGTTGGATGGGGCTTGGAGCAACGTGGAGTAGTGGCAGGTGTCCCTGCCCATGGCAGGGGATTGGAACAAGGTGTTTTTGAAGGTCCCTTCCAACCCACACCATTCTATGAAATAATTTCTTCTGGAGTCTGGGAATGCCTCTTAAATGTCTTCTCTTACTAAAGCATCCTCTTTGGAGTCCCTATGCTCACAGCGTGATCACTTGCAATAACACAGGAGTTGACAAATTAATGGAAGGTGTGGGTGGTTTGGGGACCAAAGTGATTGGGTGAAGCCCGTTTCAAACAAGTCAGATTGTCAGAAAACTTAATGCTTGGGGTTGCCTTTCCTTGAAGGCTGACAGGTGTGGAGCATGCAGGAGCAGAGCCTTGGAGAGGGTACTGGAGCCATGCTCCATGTGTCTCTTAGGGACTGAGGAGTCAGATGAGGATTACAGTTGTCTCTTGGCTCATGGGCCATGTTCTTGCAAGTCAGTAACCAGAAAAATTCACAGAAGTTCTGTTTTCTCCAGAACCCTCAGAAATGAACAGATCTGAGTCTTTTGTATGCTGTTCCACTGACAGAGGTGGGATGGGTTACTGTCCTGGCAGCCAGGGTAGGTGACCTGAATCCCTTGGGGCTTTTTGGGGGGGAAAAAGCAGTTGCTGAAGTAGAGCTAGAAGGGAGTAATGTTATATGTGGACAAAAGGCTGCTGGAAGAAACTGCGGTTAGGAATTCCCTAGTGCCATGGAAGAAAGGAGGAGCTTGGGCAGAGCAGGGACCCCACTGAGAGCTGCAAAAAAAAAAAAAGCAAAGTGGAAGCCTAGAGATTAACCCATTAGGTCTGGAGGGACTGTGCACAGCCAAAAGAGCAGACTTGTGCTTAGTCTCTGTCTGCTCCTGTGGCTTCAGCCTCAGAAACTGCTTTGTTTAACCATGAAAGGAAAAGGGAGGTTGGAGTTGAGGAGTGTCTCTGCTCTGGCTCTTGAATGCATTGCCAGCTGCCTTCAGCAAGTGGAGTTGCTGTCTACTTCAGCTCATTATAATGTCTGGAGAAAGAAGAGGGGGAAGTAAGTAGTTTCCCAGCATTTTAGAGGGTCTCATCCTGTTCCTGAGCTGGTGATGTGCCACTGTCCAGGTCCTGGGCACCTGCCTGCCTGTACCTTTACTTTTGCTGGCTCTACCAAGAGCAATAGTTGTGTTGGTATGAGCCTGGTGGGTGTCTCTGGCCGAGCCTCTCCTTAGTCCTGGGTGAAATGGAGGAGGTTCTGAGTACGTGTTTGTCATGTGGAAGCTGGTTGTTTACTGTTTGTGTTTGGGTGCTGCTTTGAAACCCAGGGCAGATGTGTCATGAGAAATGGCTTCTGCACCCCCTGGTCCCTTCCTTTGTTCTCATGGCCAGGTCTGCAACAAACCACCACTTACAGGCAGAGTCTTTCACTTGTAATGAAGCTCCAGCAAAGAGAGGGTTTTGTGTTGTGGGAAGCATGATTCAGCTCCTAAGGATCATGCAAGCTTGGGTAGGTGCCAGACATGCTTAGCATGGAATTCTCAGTTAAGCATGGAGTCTGCTACCTCCTTGGGGAGGTCCAGCCCTCCTTGGAGAGTTCTCTGTTCCCGTATGTCTCCGTGTCTGGAGCTGAAGGTATTTGTAAGTAGCCTGAGGATAAAGAGAGAAGCAGAATCCTATTTGCTTTGTGGTTTTCTTCATGTACCTTACTTAAGAAAGGATAAAGCACGAGGAAATTTTTTTTTTCCGTAATGTCAGATGATGGCAATAAACTCTTCCTTTTGACCCTGTGTTGGTTGCACCTGAGTCTGCAGGCAGGTGGAGTTAACAAGTCACAAAATCATCTGAGGGGTTGGTGGTTGCAAAGACTTGTGGTGGGACTGATTCCTTCTTGTTGGGGCAGTGCTGATGCCAACAGCACTTCCCTTGGACCTGGTGTTGTTCCCTGCAGTTGTGTGATGTGGCTTGGGAAGGGCAGGCCTGTGGGTCAGTGCTGCCACTTCAGGTGCAACGTTCAAATCCAGATAATTGCATTGGCCTTCAGGATAATCCTGGTATAGATTTGTGCCTCTACCCACCACAGCCTGGCCAAGTTCTGGACTGGTTGTAGAAATCCTCATTTCTCGAGGATGACAAATTACTATTGCTTGATGAGAGATGTGGGTTTTATCCTCCTTCATGTGATCCCCTTGTTCCTGTTCCTGGTACCCAGAGCTGCCCCAGTGCTGCCAGGCCCTGCACCCAGCAAGCCCTGCAGGCAGTGCAGGGGGCTGGGGGTGGGCAAGAAGTTGGGCTTGCACTTGCCAAGTTCAGCAAGTGGCTTTGGGGAGGTGGTCAGTGAGCTTTGGGGATGCGTTTGGGCAAGGACGGGCACAGCAGCAAGCGTGATGGCTCTGCCTGTGCCACAGGAGTGGCTCAGCAGAGGCAGGGATGGGCAGCTCAGCTTTTGAGTGAGAGGGTGGGATGCTCATTGCCTGCAAGCGTGAAGGCAGGCAGCTATAGAGCCAGTGGTGTGGGCAGCAGGTTGAATGCATTTCTGTTTTTTCTGGTTGCAAAGCCTTCCTTCTCTTGCTCCCCTCATTTCCAAAGCTTATATTGTTACCTAATCCACATTGCTGGAATTCTCTGTTAGAGGATCAGCTTTTCTGTAGGAAGACTGCTGTACTCCTCACTACTATTGATTGTCTCTTTCTTTTGCTTCCCTTCTTAGATCTACAATGAAAATAGTAACCTGTTTGAAGTCAAGGAGAATGTGCCCAGGAAATTGGTGGAGAAGGTCGCAGGGGACATTGAGAGCCTCTTGGCCAAGAAAGTCCGTGCTTTAAAGGTAAGGAGATGGGCCTATGTGCTGATCCTTTGATGGAGATGCTCAGTTTAAACAAGAGGGTTGATGCTGGCGTAGCATTATGATCTCAGCTTCAAAGTGATTTCTGTGATTGTGTGGCCTTGTCTGGGAACTGCATCCTGCAGCTGGACAGATTCATATGGAGCATGTGAGGCAAGGATGTGTCATGTGGGGATGTACTCTAGGTATCCTCTTGCTTTTTATCTCCTCCCACCATCATGCGAACACCTGAAGGTGCTGCCAGAAGAATGCAAGTGACAGCAAAAGCCTGCAGCAAATCTGATCCAGTCATTTAACTGGGGATGTACTGGAAGCAGAGATACTGCAGTGTCCCTGCTGTCGCTCGTGGAAGTGTTCTGGACAAGTGGAGCTTTTCCTGTTTAGGAGATGATGTGCCTGAAGGGTTTGTGCTGGTGCCTGGGACTTGAGCCCTGTGACTGACTGTGTGTGTGGGTTCCCCTCGTGGGTGTCTGCATACGTTTCCAATCTATTGTCCTATTTTGTAACACTCCTTTTAAAATGAACTCATTTTATCTGTAGTGGAGGAAGGTGATCAATGGTGCCTGCTCAGTAAAAGCCTGCAGTGGCTATAACGAAGTGGCAGCAGGGCCATGCTCTACTACTGGAGCCTTCCTGGGAAGGTGGAGAACCCTCTTCACTGCAGAGGGATATGGAAACTTCACCTCCAGGAGCTGAGGTATCCTCTCCAAAACAGTTTTATCAAGTGGCATGAAACTGTACAATGGGCATCTGGCAGTGTGGCCAGCTGGATGCAGTTTGTAGCTTGATTCACTGAAAGGGCATCTGCAGGGCAATAGACAATGGGAAGGCTTGGAGCAGGTAACCCTGCTGTTGTATCCACAGAGGCACTGTAGCCAAAAAGACTTGGTCATCCTGCAACCCGACAGACAGGGATGGGAGCCCAGGAAAAAGTGCTGTGGTGGCAGAAGGGATATTGCAGTAACTGAGGTGTAACTAAGGCAGTGAGAGTTTGGAAGTGAACTGTCTCCACAGTGGGTAAGAGGGAGCTTGGAGAAGGTATGCAAAAGGAATCATAGGACACCCATGTGGGCCAGGGGGATCTCAAGACTCAAGACAGGATCTCAGTCAAGGGTGGTCAAAGTCTGCCCTGAGTGTCCAGATGGTGTGAGGTTGTCCACAGAGCCTGACAAAGATGGTAACTGTAGGGACTTGGGTGAAGAAGATTGTTGAAAGAAGGTTGTTGTTTACTTAATTCCTTACTCTGGGAAGTAAAGAATAATCCTACTTGGGAATCACACCAAGTGTTTTAGCTTGAATGGAAGAAGCTGAAATGGGACTAAAGAGGTGTAAACTGTCAGCACTGCATTTGGGAAGTGAAAATCAGGGAGACCAATTTTCTTTTTAACGTGAACTTGCACCTTTGTGCTCATATAGTTTGTGTGCACACTTGAGCATATATCATACTAAATGTTCCAGAGATGTGCAGCACCTATAGATGCTGGAGAAGACACAGGTGACAGAAGGTTGTTGCAAACTCAATATGCACCTGGACAACAACATACGGCTCCCATGTGATGCACAGGGTAATAAGTTACACAGCAGGAATGTGCTGAGTGGTTCCACTGTGACATTTGAATTTCAGCTCATCAGTCACACTGTTTTCTTTGCCCTTTGCTCTGAGTCACACAGACTTATAGAGAATTTGTACATATTTTGGTGCTAGATCAAGGGTTGAACTGTGCCCGTGGTACAAATAACCTTTTTTGTCTTCCAACTGTCTTCCTTTTTATGTTGGGTTTTGGGCAGGACTCTCTGGTGTGCTGTGAAGGGCTCACCTGATGCTGGACCTGACACGGGAGTGATTCTGGCAGTACTGGTTAGGTAACAGCACGTGGCACTGTCTTTATAGCAGAAACAATGATCCCTTGACCTAAATTAGTCTTTCAAAAGGACTCCTTCAGAGTACACTCTCAGAGCAGACTTTTACATCCACTTTCCATGTAAATTCTTGACATTCTGGATTGGTGGTACTAACAACAAAATCTGGAAATGGGGAAGTTGATGGAGGAAGAGAAATTGAATCTTCTAAATTTCTTCCACATTTTGCTGAGCTTCTTTGAAGCAGTGGGGCTCCCATAGCTCCTTCCATTCTCCTGCCTGTTTTCTTCTGTCTCAGCTCTCCCTTTAGTTGAATCATCTCTTCTGGAGTCATTTCCTCCTCTTCTCTCATGACTCACAAGAGTGATGATGACTTCTTGAAACATATTTTTTAGCATTTGAGTCAGGTGGGGCTCCATGTATTGGTGGAGGGCAGGTGAAGAGGGAGAAATGGAGCCTCTCCTTGATGTGCAAATTGCAGTGTCACTCGTGTGCTCACTCTCCTGAGGAGACATCCCTGTCTCCTTTGCTGCAGGAGAGAGAAGGGATGCTGTTTGGGCCTCAGTGGGGCTTTGTAGGAAGATGCTCACAAGCCTTTGGGCGCACACCATGGGTGCACAGCTCAGAGCACTGTTCTGATTAGGTGGTGATTCAGTCCAGTCATCAAAGAACCTGTTCTCCTCTAAGTAAAAATATTAATGTGTCTTTATTAAACTGTATGCAGAGCATTTATTAATACAGTTTCTTACCTTTTGTGTTGCATTTCTAAGAGGCAGAAATCAAGCACAAGGAAACTGAGCCCGTCTGGCCCTGACAGCCATGGTGCAGCACTGTGGCATGGATCTGGCACTAACAGGACACTCTGATTTCCCATGTGCGTTTTGGAGGCGTGCTGGAGCCAGGGGTGTGTGGCAGAGAGGGTAATTGCTTCCTAAAATAAGGCATCTACAAGGGGCTGGCTATTTGGATGCTGTCTCTCCTTTTTTGTTCCAGAACATCATATCAGATGACAATCTCATCATGGGACAAAAACTTCTTAGGAAGATGTTTTTGCAATCCCCACCTGTTCCACCTGGCATTAGAGTATCTACAGCTGGATCCTGGGGGACTTCTACCCCATGTCCCACACAATGGCTTCTGTTGGATGTGGATTTGCATCAGCACTAATTGCCTTTCCCAGTGTCCTTTGTCTATGACAATTTCATTGCTTCAAGCCTGGCCTCCCAGTCACCTTTGGGCTCTGTAGCTCCAGCTGCTTTTTATTCGCAGTCTTTAACAGGAGGGGAGGTAAAAGAGAGGGCCTTCAATACAAAAATGCATCTAATTTCCTTTGAATTGGAAGTAAAAGACTAATGTGGAGTGACTCCTGAAGGAGATGACATTACATTTACCCAGTGTATTGCATTGTGGGGAAGTTGCAGAGCTACAGGTGAGGTGTAAGGAAGCAATAGGTGTGTTCCTGGCTGGGTGGGAGTTTAATGGGCTGCACTTGTCCACACTCATGAGCTTGTCCTTGTTAGGGCTAAAAAAACCACCTTTTGTAAGATGTGGAAAGGAACAAGGTGGCAGGTGACCAAATGACTACAAATCCCCCTTGGGTTTTCCTTGTGCTGGGAATCACAGCTGGCTGGCTCATGGCTTGACATCATCTGAGACTAGAACTCAGCAGGTTGGTTTTTTGCCAAGTAGATTTTTTGTCACTTTTTCAACTTTATTTCCTATCTCCTCTTCAGTTTTTCAGTGTGTTCAGGCCCCTCTTTGCCTTTGTATGTGCCCATAGAGATATGTACAGGCTGGGGCTTCTTTGGGAGCTTGTTTAGGAGCCCAGATGTTGGAGTTTGCTGTTAGTGAAGCACAGAGTGAGCCAGGGAAAAGCCATCACCTGAGGGTGTGCATGGTGTGTGTCAGATTCCCAAACCCAAGGGGCATTTTTTCTTTCTTTTAGAATACTATGTGAAGTACATGAGTGATGCCTCCAGGTCTATTCTTTCCTGAAGCTCTGCAGACTGGGGGAGAAGGAAGTTGTGATTGGATGGAGGAGGAGGCTGAGAGGTGGAAATTTTAGATCCTAGGATATGTTTTAAGATTGTTTCTCCTTTTTATGCAGTTCTTGTGAAGGCTGCTTTTGGATGCTGACTGCTTCATTCTTCACATATTTAACCACAGACAATTTGCTTTGCCTTCTTAGAGCGACACATCCCACAGTTTACTGAGTGGGTTATGCCCTGAAGTGAACTATTCATGTACTGTGACCAGCCTAAAGACTACTGTCTGTGCTGGTGGCCTTCCCCCATCTCCAAAAAGAGGCCTCCTGATCCATGGAACATGGTCTGGCTGCCTGCAGGCTCTGGCGTTACCCTGATGGTGACATGATTGGCCTGATATTTTTTCCATAGAACTGATTTAGTTCTGCAAGTTGTGCAGCACCGGCACAATCTTTTGAATTAAGGTGGAGTTTGTTGCATTTCCTGTGGACCCCAGCTGTGTGCAGTATCAAATATGATGTGTTGAACAGAAGTGCAGCAAAGTGGCATCTTGTGTATCAGAGAATTTATAAAGTGTGCTGTGTACATCTGTGTGTATTTCACATAGATGTCTGCCTGTGCAACAGGTTTGGTGCACCTTGTGTGGCTCTGGTGATGAGAGCACTAACAGCACTTACCAGGAGTGGGAGGAGGGTTTGGGAGTTTTTTTTCATTGTGTTTTTGTGAAATTGAATAGCATTTTTTTGTTGCTGCGTATTTAGCTCCAGTGTGGAATGAGCATCTGGGGGAAAGCAGGGGTTTGGTAGGAGGGCTCTGTGGTAGGAGGGTTCAAGGTTCCTGTTCCTTCAGCTAAGGTGTAGGAGGTCACAATATATTTCACTCAGTTTTTACTGTAACTGGAGTGGTAAAATCTACACTTGGCATTAGACATTTTCTTTTGGCAGAAAAAAGAATACAAAGGACAAGACTGGGGATTTCCTGTATTTTGAAAGCATCCTGCAGGGAAATCTGGCTGGGTTTCCTGTGGCTGCAAAGCCTGGGGAAATGTGGCTGTAGGTGCTCCCATCTTCCTTTACCTCAGATCCTAAGGGAAAGAGGCTGGAAGAGCTGGGATTTGGCACACAGAAAAGGTGATTGGTCTGGAGATGAGTAAGGCTTGGGGTTTTGTACTGCCTTAACCCTATTTTGCTGTTTTGTCTCCTATTTCCACCCCTCAGCCTTGAGTTTTCCCACTTACTGGCATTTTTTCTTTCATGTTTCTTCTGAAGTGTTGATGCAGTAAGTATGTGGCCATGCTTTAGCATCCTGTGATGGAGGGTGAGGTGAGAGTTTGGTGTGTTACCACAAAGTACTGACCAAATCAGGTTCTCAGGGTGAAGCTGGTCAGTGGGTGCATTACAGGAGGGAGGAGCTCAGGCCAGTTATGCTTTTAGTCCTGGTTGAACACTCAGTGCATTACTGCTCAACTGGGACTGGTTCCAAGCTCCATTTGAGCCTGGCACAAGCATATATCAAGAGTGCAGAGGGGATTTAATTGGACAGGTTTATCCCTTTAACAATTCTGATAGCCCTGAGATTTCCCTTGCAGGTATGCGGTGAATTAAGTCTTTATCAGTTTCTGCTCCCTGATAGGGACAATAAAAGATGTCATTTGTCTGATGAGCTGCAAAAATTGGCATACAACAAAGCATCTCTCAGCCCAGTTCAGAGCATCTGTCCTCTCTCGGCAGCAGAGGCACTGACCTCTGTTATGGCATGGGCTGGTAGGAAGTCATCAGGAAATCTTCCGTCCTTCACTGTTGGGGTTGTTGCTGTCCTCTGGTCTTGATGGCAGGCAGCAAAGGGGGTCAGCATTCAGCAGGAGCAGCTCTGGGGTTGTACTGGATTTCTCCTTTGCTTCTGGCAGAGCGAGGTCATGTTGCCATCTCCCTGCCTCGCAGAGCTGTCTGAAGGATGTTGTTCCAGGTGCTCACTGGCCAAGTCATTGATGTGTTTAACTGGAGAGGTCCTAGGCTAGGAGAGGGAGACCCTTCTGAGCTGCAGTGCACTGGGGGTTCACACTGGCTGGCAGCATGGGGTGCTGCTCCTGCTGTCCTCGTGGATTTCCCTCTGCAGTGTGGTACAGCCCTGGGTTTGGCCTGTGGGGAACTTCTGGGCATGTCAGGCGGCTACCAGTGGTCATGCTGTGGCCTGCTGGGTCCCAGCTAAGGGACACATTACCTGTCTTGCCTAGGCAGCAAAATGGAGTAGGAGAGAGGGAATAAACATAGCTCAGGTGAGCTCAGACACAGCATGTGGGTTTGGTGAGATGTGGGGCTTCATTGCCTCATGCACTCCTGCACCATTCCAGCTGCATGGCCATGGACAGGAGCTCTTGAGTTGGAGTAAGGACCACAACCAGCATCAACCTTGCGCATGCTGAAGTACAAACCATTTAAAGGCAGGACCTCTGTGCTTCCTTATTTCATAGGGCCAAATCCAGCCCTCTTCCTGCTTCTTTGCTAATTGCTGGTTGGTGGCTTTTGTTTTTAATTCCATTTTTAATTTGCTCCTAATCAAATCCTGGCTGACAGTCCCTGTGTGTTTGTTTATTTATTTATTTATTCATTCGTGCATATGTGTGTGTGTGTGTCTTCTCCTGCCTCACAATTGTTCTTGTGCTGGACCTGCTCCAGTAATCCAATTTGAATCCAATCTCCCAGGTCTGGAATTCTAATTTACAGATTGCAGACGGGAGTCAAACAATGCCCACACACCAGGATGGGGGTTGATTGTCTAATCTAATCAGGGACAATCAGATGTTTGTAACAAGTCTATCAAACCTGTATTGGGCCAGTTTGCTGAGCAATGTAACCAGCTTTCTTAATAGCGCTAACATGATTTAGGGCTTCCTGCACTTTCATGTAGATTACATTGAACATTTCCCTTTCTTCTCCCATGAACACTTGGCAGCAGCCCAGCCCGATGGGCTTTACAACTTGGTGAGCTGCTGGGTGCACTCTGGGGCAGCAGAGGTTTGCCAGGACCCAGGGGGCTGCTGCCTCCCCCAGCACCGCTGCACACTGAGGATGATCCTGTTTTGTGGCACACGTACAAGGAAGGGACTCAGTGCCACCAGTGCATCTGGAGTCACAGATGGGGGAGTGAAAAGCGATGGTCCTGACCTGATACACTGTTCAGTAAGTCTCCACAGCAGATCCCCAGCCCCATGCGTGGCTGCTGGTGAAGAACAGATGAAGAAACCTTTGTCCTCTCTTGCCCTTGGCAGACTGGGGCTGTTGTTTCTGGTTCTTGGTATAAGAAGTCTGGACAGTTGCTGTTTAAAGAAAACACCTGTCCGGGTGGGTTTTTTTATGCCCTTTCAAGGCCTGAAGCAAAAGAGGATGCAACACCTCTGCAAAGATGATGTCTCTCAGTATAGCTCTCCAACCCAGAGTGGAGCTTCCTTACTTACCCTGTGCAAATAAATACTTGCCTGACTTTGCCCTTCCCGAGGACCAAAATATCTATCTGGTCTCTTACCCTGTCAAGAGGTGAGCTGGTTCTCATGCTCCAGGTCTGTACCACTTAGCTCTGCACGCGATGCCTTTGCCCGGGGATTTATTTTAGGCTCACGGCTTCCTCCCTGCCCCAGAGCATCTTTCCTTGGCAGGCCCTGTGTGCTGCACTCATCCCTGAGGCAGGCGCGCCGCAGGGAGGGAATCGTGGCTCGCTGCCGCTGCCGGCACAGCAGCCGGGGCTGAGGTTGAGGGGCTCGGGTCACAGCCGTGCTGGGAGCTTTAGCTGGGCTTTTAGCCTGAGCAAAGCTTGCCCTCATGCCCTCTCTGAGCACTGCCAGGCTGGTTTGCACGCACAGGCAGGAGGAATGGGAACCTTTCTTTGAGGGTTTAATTGCTGTGCGTGCCTTGTCTTCCTGCGCTCTGCACCCCACGCTGTGAGGAACACAGACACCTCTGAGACCAAGTGAAGAGAAGGATGAAATAGTCCTTAGAGGGTGTTTTACTTCCCTTCCTCACACGGTGTTGTGTATTTGACAGCAGTTTGCATGTTGGTTTTCAGTTTTTCCTGGTTTTTTCCAGCCCAGGAGCAGCGCTCCTAGCAGAGGTGGAGGTGACTAAAGCCATTGGTGTGGGCAGGGGATTTGCAGCGGTTGTAGTGCTTGGCTGTCTCAAAACTCGGATCCTTCAGCGTGGTCCCTACCCTCTCACGCTCCTGAGGCCTGGCAGGGCTGTGCTCTAAGAGGAGGCATTTGGGGGTGGTTGAAAGGGTAAAAGCAGATGGGTATGACTTATTGGTCTATCTGTGAAGATAGATATAGATATAAACTGGTGACTGATGCAGAAGGGGAGGAGGTCTCTGAGGGAATTAGTGCTCGGGAAAGGAAGTACCATTTAATTCTTTATAGAACAACCTTTAAACATGATTGGGAAGATGTGCTTGCAGTGATAGCAAAATAAAAGAAACCATGTCACTGAAAAAGGGATTTATTTGAATTTTCTTGGTTAATTTTGGCATGAGAAAATGCATTTCCATGGCAGTTTGGTACCTGGAGTTGCTTCTGCGCCGTGTCCTGTGACTTTGTAATCTGTGTGTGGTGGGAGAGGGTAAGAAGGGGATCTTTATTTCCCCGGCGTTACGTGTAGGTTTGCATGGAGTATGTGCTTCTGCACTTACAGATGTGCTTTCAGTCCCTGAAGGTTTAGCCCCTGCCCTCCATGATGCTGTACATCCTCAAAGAGCTCTCTGAAGCCCAAGATCTTGGACAGAAAAACCTCCAACCAATTTATTCTTGTTTAATGTTTTTCCCCTTGAATGTTTCAGATGCATGATTTGGGGTAGAAGGCTCTTATATCAAATGGGAGTAACTGACCTGGGACAGTGAATCATTTTGAGTTCATTTCTGGTGGAATGAGGATTATTTTTTTAAGGGTTTCATACTCAGGCTGAACTAAAAATCAGCTATTTGTATAGCTGTGTTTACAGCCAGGTAGCTAAGTTAAAGTCTACTGACTGAGGGGGTGGAGGCTTGGTCCTGGAGGTTAATGGACTTGCATGAAGCTTTGTCTCAAAAGCTCTCCTCAAATCCCACCTTTTTAAAGAGAAAAAAAGAAAGTAGATTTATCAAGTTTCATTTCTGCAGCCCCCAATCCCCAGATCAGCTTTGGCTCAGTTTATCTCAGTAGGTCTCTGCACAGGAGTGACTTGAATAGCAGGGCTGGCTGCAGGTGAGGAGCAGGAGGCAGCCCCCAAGGTGCCTTCCATGATCAGTATTTAGCTTGGCTCTGGGCATGTGGTGCTGTGCTGTGACACAGGGGCTGGCACAGAGTGTGCTCCCTGCACTGGGATGGTGCCCACCAGGACCCTGCTTTCTGTCCCCATGGATTTGCTTTGCATCCCCCGAAGCTTTCATGGGGCGAGTCTGAAATCCATCAGCATCCTGCCCTACCCCATAGCAAGGAGCTATTATATATTCCCAGAGCAGCTGATGTCCATTAAATGTTTGAGTGACACTACAACAATGTGTAAAATATCAGTGATAAGGATCTAGCAAATCTTAATAAAAAAAAGGCGACAAGAATGTAAATTGCACATACAATTGTGATAAAGAGCCAGAGATAACATTAAAGAGATTGTATCAATTTAATGCAAGTTTCGTGCCAAAGCCTGTCATCTGCTCTTTGAAGAGGAGTTGTTGGGAGCTGTGCTATTCCAGCAGCCAGTGCTCAAATCATCCCAGTGCTCTGGAGTGGCTGTCCCTGCAGCCAGTGTGCTCCGTGGAAGCTGTCTGCTTGCTGAGGATTAATGGAAACCTTTCCTGCCTCTACAATAAAAATAATGTTCCTTGGAAAAAATAAAGTGCCCTTCTGCCTGCTGGCCTTTGGGTCCCTCAAAATGCAATTAAAAAGCAGCTTAATACAGCCTCGCAATGAGAAATCTGTCAGCGTTCAGAGGCACAATCTGAAGTGAAAGCAACATGAAAAGGTTGTGAGCAAAAATATTTAACAGTGTGCCTGCCTGGTGGTGCTCATGGAGCCACCAGCTGAACTGGGATGTGAGGGGCTGGAACTGGGGTAACTGGGGCAGCTGAAGCAGCTCCACAGACACAGAGCTGGGCTGTAGCAGCGCTGCTGAGGGAATGGGAGCTCCTCCATAACCTAGCCTGGGTTTGTGTGTCTCAGCTTGCCTGTCCCTGCTGCTCTCCTGTTTTCTGGGCTGGCGTTTCTGCTTTGTGTCCTTGGTTTCTGTCTCTCCGCTGCTGTTTAGGGTGTGCTTCATCCTTGAAAGTGGCTAGGTAACAGCAGTAAAGGCTATTGGAAGTACCCTACAGGTTTGATGGGAGGGGTAACTCCAGTTTTCTGTGCAGGGCTGCCAGCTGGAGGTCAGTATTGTGCCTGCCAAAATGTCTTCAGATCATTTTAAAAATTTCAGGCATAATAATGGGAAGTTAATTTTAAATGGTGGTTGGCTGTTTTTTTCTGCAGGCATGATAATTTTTTAAAAAATCCTTTAAGTAAAGCTGGTAATTCCATAGCAAGTGGGGGATTATAAGGGCTGGGAGTGAAATGCGAACGCAGGGCTCCAGTGAGTGCCTGGTTTTTGGTACTGCAAAGTGAACTTCTGTCTTTGGCTGTCCCTTGTTTGCCACTTGTGTGCCACTACCTGTACAAGGGTGAGTTGAAATCCCACCCCAGCTCTACACAAAGAACTGCTGGAGCAACAACAACTTGATGGGAGCAGTGTTTCAGTTGGATGCCAGTAGATGGCACAGCTTTTATATCAGCTAATTATACAGGGAGCCAGTGCTGGTCCGTGCTGTTCCTGTTGTTAATCTGAGCCGTGCCTCACTCTCCACTCACACAGAGGAAGATGTCTCTGCTGGTGTGCCTGTAATTGAGGAAGCTGGATAAGATATGGAAGGTGTTGAGCTTGTCAGCATTGCAGGGCAGTGGGAAACCATGATGGGGAAGAGGAGATAAGAACTGTGTGCTTGGGCGAGTGTGGCAGCAGAGAAGCAAAATTCAAGATAGTAGTAGTTTGGCTTCCCAAGTGCATCCCAGCAAGTGCTGTATTCCCTTAGGGTAGATGTATTTGACTGCTCCAGCTTTATGCATGGGGAAACTGAGGCCTGGAGAGATCATTCTTTGTCTTTGATACACCCAGGAATAAGAGCTGTGCTTCCTAATTAAGTTCTGGAACTTTTAGCTACAAGGTGTCCTTCATGCTTGATTACGACAATAACATCTCCCTGGAGCTCAAAGCTCCTTCTCTCAGCTCTGCTCCTGTTTGGTGCTATTGTTCCCTGGCCACTTGAGGCTTTGAATGTGAATGTTTTTAGCAGTTTAGCTATTTTCTGCACCCTTTCGAAAGAGTGAAGAGTTAACGCACTCTAAATCTTCTCCCTGTGTGATGTTGCCCAGCTGTTTTGCACCTCCCCTCAACCACAGCAGCCCTCTGGCCTGTCCAGGATGGGCATGTGGCTCTTGCTGCAGAGGTGGCCCCTGGAGTTGGGAGGCTTGCTCAAGTGCAGTAAGACAGCCCTGATAGAGGGGGAAGATGCCCATCCCTCTGCAGCCCTGTCCTGGGAGATGTACAGAGACCCCAGCATTAGAGGCAATCTTTCTTCCTACCTTCTGCCTGCTGCAGAACTTCTTTTCACAACTGAAATTGATTCTTGCAAGTGGATGGAAAGGATATATCCCAAATCTTGAGGGCCTGGTGTGCGGGTAGAATATAAACCAGAGTATATGTATGTGAGGCTGTAAATAGAGTTGTCACTCTAAAAGAAATGGGGTTTCTAGTGCTTGTCAGATCATTTTAAAACCGTTTTTATTACTAGATTACATTCTGAGATAAAGTTTATTGTAGCAAAAAAGAGTGAAGGTGTAGGATTTGACTGCAGATTTGGAAACACACTTAAAACTTATGAAGAGTTTTTGAACCTTAGCTGAGGGCAGGCTGTCTACTTCAGGGCTTTCCTCCAGGGCATGTCCTGCCCAGCGCATTTAAAGGATGATCTCTTGATTTTGGTGCAGACTCTGCCCTAGCATGTCACCTTTTATAATCAAGCCATGACAAGCCATGCAGACATTGGCACAGGAGCTCCAGCTCACGAGTCTGTGTCCGGTGTATGGGGCAGAAACCCTTCTAGGGGTCCTGGCTGGGAGTCCTGAGGAACTCCATGTTCCCTGAATGTGACTTTTAACTGCCATAAGGATTTTGTGTCAAAACTGAGGATCAATTCTGGCACGTGTTGACTTTCTTCTTCCCTTCCTCTCCCCCATGACCATTGATCCTAAAATATTTTGTCTAGTTATATCCTTTTTCTATGCTCTCACTTTTAGTGCTACATCTGCAAGCAACAGAAAACACTGTGTAGGTGCCAACTCTTTTCTTAGCTATTCCTTGCAGATACCAGGAGCATCCCTTTTGCTAACCCGGCCTCTTCTGTCTTTTCCTCCTTGTTGTTCCTAGTGGTATTTGTCTACCTTTTATATGTACCAGTGGCAAAATTAATAGGGTGTTGTTCTCCTGACGCAGCATGACAGAGAAAACAGCATCTCCTCCTGCCAGACTTGGGCTTCAGAGTTGTGTTGGTTTGTATCTCCCTGCTCCACCTCCCATCCTAGTTTAGGGGACCACAAGGCACATCACAGACTGGATGCTGGAAGAAGCAGCAGCTTTGCAAGTGCCACCTAAATTCCACAGCTGCTTGCAGGGCAGAAGTAGCTGGAGTGGCAAGGAGAAAGTTGGCTGGATTTAACCCTGAGACTGGCACAGACCTGTGTTTACCATAACCTCTGGCTATTAAAAAACTAGATTTATTTTGCCTACAGACTAATGCAGGTAGTCTGCAATGCCTTGACATTAGAGTTTTTCTGTCTCTCCTACTCCCGCCCCCATCTCAAACCCAGAACCTCTGCAAGGTCCCATTCTGAGTAGCTGCTCTTCTCCCTCTGTGCTGAGCATCCCTAAAACCTGAGTGTAATAGCATCCCTGCTAATTATATCGCTGCAGATTTATTTCATGGTAATATTACAGCTGGCCTCAGGCATCACCACTATCATTGGAAAACATTGAACGATCACAGCTTCTTAGCTGCCTCCATTAAACCTGGGAGAAGCGTCTGGGCCTGTTTATAAGTTTGTCTTTTGATGAGAGCCAAGGATTGATGAGCTGGTGGATGCGAGGTTTGCAGAACATGCCCTGGAGGGAAGCTTCCCTCGTCACGGCAGCCATAAGGTGCAGATGGCGGCAGCGCGAGCGGAATGCAGACACAGCCTGGGAAGTGGGAGCAGGGCGGGAGCGTCACCTTCATCTCGTCGAGGCAGCCCTTGCCCCCTCCCTGGCAGCACCACCCCATGCCAGGGGCTGCACAGCGTTCCATGCAGGATGGCTCCGTGCTCCAAACCAGTGTTGCTGGCAGCTTGCTTGGAGCTGCTCCCAGGGAAAGGGGGCGTTTTGAGCAAGCAAGTGGTCTTGTGATGCTTTCTGCTGACAGTCTTGGAGCTAGGGCAGAAGAAAAGGCACAAATACCAGTGCCACTTTTCAACCAAAAAAAAATGGAGAGAAATAATTCAAGAGTTTTCTCGATGTTTTCCTTGCTAGAAATAAAATCAATCCTGTGACCAGTGTGCTGGGTACCGAGGCCTTCTGCCACGAGCGTAGCTGAAGGTCAGTGCTGTGTCCCCATGGGTGTTCTGTTCTTGGGAGCCAAGCCTGTGGCTGCTTGGTGCTCCAGGCTGTGTCCCTTATGGAACACAGCCAGGGGATGGCTGGAGGTCTGTAGGAGGAAGTATTTGGTGCTGAAGACCTGGTATCCACACTCTGGGTGGGTATAAGAGAGTATTTCAGCATATGTCCCAGTACTGCACAGATTTGCTGTGAAAGGGTGTTTGTCTACACCTGGAGCCTGGCTTGCAGGGATGGGGTGACCATCATCCCCAGTGTGTTGGTCTTCCCCATGGATGCCCATGGTCTCCAAGCAGCAACCTGATGGGAAGAGCAGATTATCACAGATCTGACATCCACCTCATGTGGAAAACACAAGGAAGTAACTTATAGGTCTTGAAAGGGATTTGAGTAAAAGTAGATTAGTTGTTATTGATTTTACTCTGTCTGGCCATAAAGTCCTTTTTGGTTATGGTCCTCCAGCACAGCAGTGAGTGGGCCAAAAGCTTAACTGAAATGGGGTCAATAAATTACATGCAGACAAAAGGCACTTACATTCAGACTGCATCAAGTCTCCTGGTAATTTCAGCGAAACAGGCAGAGCAGAAATATGCTGATAATTATTTAAATTAGACTCCGAGCATTGAATTTTTTTCTTCAAGTAACAGCACTTCAGCACTTGTCCAGATGAGTGCTAATTTACCCAAATGGAAAGGTTTATTAAACATGCCAGCCAGTGCTTTAGTAATATTTAGGACAGCAATTTTGCTTTATTATATCTCTTAACAAAGAGGACACAGGCTTCTTGATCCAGCACCAGAGCAGTCAGGGGATGTTGGGGAAGATCCATGTCAGCTCTGCCTGGTCTCAAATCAAGGTACATTATTTCTGCTTCGATTCTGCCTCTTTGCCAAGTGCAAACCTGGGACTTGATTTGAAAAAAACTTCACTGACTCAGCCAGTTTGAAGGACACTCAAAATCTGGACATCTTCTGGGTGCAGGAGTCACAGCTATGATTTGGAAACGTTGAAGGATGAAATTAAGTTTGCTCCAGTGAAATGGGCCCTGAGCCAGGTGCTGAGGAAGATGAGCCTGAGCTCTTCCTGCTGCCCCTTGCTCACTCTAGGACACGCTTGACAACTGTGTGGTTTTGGGGAGAAATTTGGGTGCATGAAGATGATCCCACCCATCATGTACATCCCTCAATGCCCTGTCATGCCCAGCCTCCTGGTCTTGTTATCATGTGTGTTACTGCCAGGGCTGTCTTTAGGACTAATGCTGGCTTTGCTGGTTCCCTCAGGACTCTAAATTTCATTGGTTTATATATTTGAGAAGAAGCTTCACATATCCCAGTGGACTGAGGTTCTGCTAAAACCTCCTGTAGAAGTTGTCTTCTGCTTTTTGTCTGTGGGTGCAGGTGTTCGGTTCTGTGGCTTCTCCCAGGACACAGGTGGGAAATTAAGACTGCTGGCACAAATTAGAGATAATGCAGAAGTGTCTTAATCTGAGAATCTCCTCACAAAGAGAATGGTTATATGTTGTGAATGCTTCTTGCAGATCCATCCAGGGGAATTTGCTTTTAGGCTTTAAAATTCCTCTGGGTCCTTCAGAATAAAGACCACTACCTCCTTTACATGAGCATGCTCACCAAGGACATGCAGATTACAAATACTGTGTAACATACCAAAATCTAAGTCATACTGTTAATATCTTTACGTTTTGTCTTACATAAATATCTTCTCTCTGTCTTTCCCTGCACAAGATTGCTATGTTAAACTATCACATTGCAAATCTTGTGAGTGCCTGGAGCTCTGGATGCTTGCAAAAGATTTGGCAAGGGATAATTTTCTGGAATTTTGGGTTGTACTTTATTCTAGAGCTTGGATATAGGGTGAAGCCAACAGTGATGGAAAGGGGAAGATTTTGCTTCAAATCCAGGTGTTCTTTTTGTCTTTGGTACCATCAGAGTGATGAGAGGAAAGGCTCTGGCTGCTCTTCTATGCACATGTGGATGTTGGATATCCCACAGGAGAAACAGAAAAGTTGACCATCTCTAAGTCAGAGGCTCTCTAATCTCCACAGAGAGATGGATTCATCCCAGACAGATTGAATACCTTTGTGTCCTGGTGCACTGGAAGTGTGAAAGAGCCCCCAGGAGGAAACATGCCTTCTCTGCTCCCCAGCATGGGTGGACACAAGGCCACGTTCTCTGGGGACCATTGCTGATTCCTTCTCATGTTCCAGAAAGGACAGAGCACTCTTCTGTCACAGCTCCTGCAAGGTGAACATGAAATTTTCAGAATGGGGAAAATGGATGGAAATAATTTGAAAGGAAACTCTTGCTCTGCATTATTGATGATACATATTTTTTAGCATTTGGTGTCCCATAGGGAAGTGTGCTGTGATACCTTATTTGTTTATGGTGAGCCTCAGTATGCTGTGGCCCATCAGCCAGGTTCATCCATCCACAGTAACAGGGATGTGTGGGGAAACAGCTTAGATGAGTCCTTTGAGCTTACACACCTTTAAGAAGTGCAGAGAGACAGGCTGGGATTCAATTTTACTGTTCTAGCACTTTTCTTGCCACCCTGATTGGAAGTGCTTAACCTCATCTTCATTAATCAGTTTGAATTTTATCTAAAATTCATCCTCGATGAAGGTGAATTAGAGTCTGCTGCTCCAATCTTGGGCTGAAAATGATGGCAAGGCGTGCAGGGTTTAGCAGGTGAGTGCACTGCAGCTTGGATCAGAGTGACACTGTATTTGTGGTGGCTCTGTACTGACAAGGCTGGAGGTCTCAGCCATGTCCTGTGTGCTCTGTTCCCAACAGGCCCTACAGGCAGGACGTGAGTGTGACATTGTACCAGTGAATCCCAGTGACACATGGCTGGGGTGCCACAACCTGGAGCAGCAACACGAGTCAGTCACCAGGTCACTGAGGGTGGCAGGGACCTTTGCAGATCATCCACTTGAACCCCTGGCCAAAGCAGGGTGAGCTGGAGCAGCCTGTCCAGGAACTCAGTTGTTCATGGAGAGATTCTGTGATTGTCCTAATTTTACAGATGGGCAGGGTAAGCCCTGGGCAGTGACTTGGCTCAGATATCTGGAAGGTGGGTGCAGGTGGTGAGGGTGAGAAGGTGAAGAAGGCCTTGGGGGCTGCAAGGCACATATGTGTGCTTACTCATCTTTTCAAGAGCTCCTGGCTGTGGTGGTGCTGTCTTTCTATTAAGGAAAATTTTTTTCAGGAATCAAAGCCACTGAGGTCTGTTAGACTTGAAGAGCTTTAAAATCAGAACATAAATGCATCAGAGGGATTTGTCTTCTTCTCTGGCCAGCTCCTTTACTGTTGGATGTTTATGTACAGGAATGAGTGGAAAACAAGGAATGGAAGGGAAGAGGTGCAGTGAGTTCTGGAATTCTGTTAGCATAGTCCTTGGCCTTCCGGTCACCCGTGGAAGTCATCATTCTTCTGAGATTCTCTGTGACAAGGGCTATTGGGAAGTTGTCTACCTCTAATGCTCTGCTGAAGGTCAGCCTTCAGCAGAGGGGGGGACAGTTACACCATTCCTGTCAGGATTACCTGGTCCATCCTGACTTGCCCACAGAGCATCTTACAGCTCCTGCCACAAGGTTTCCTGAAAAAATTTGGTTATGTTTGTCTGAGCCACATCCTCGTGCCTGCATGTGGAACGAGCATCCCACTGGGGCAGCTCTGTTCTAGCCAGCCAGGGAGCACCGTAAATGTCTGATGAATCTTTCGTGGCAGGATCCCAGCCATACCCTTTCCTTGGGAAGAAGTAATGACTGCAAGGCGCTCTGCAGCTCCTGTCCCAAACCTGCGGGCTGAGACTCCCTCCTGACGGCGGTGGCCAGCGAGGCGGGGAGCTGGGGCCGATCGGCTGCGGTGCTGCAGGAAGCTGCCGGCTGAGAGTCAAAGCGCACAAGTGCCGGCTCTCACCGCGCCGCAGCTGCGATTTACATTGGGGGGAAAAGAGGGGAGCGCGGCCGGGAGAGGGAGACGGGTTCCACTCCTACTTGGGGTGCAAAAGGAATTATAATCTCCCATTCTGCTTTATTTCCTGTTTATTTTTTCCCTGTCTTCCTAGGGAAGGCAGATAGCATAAGAATTAACCTCCAGGGACATCCTAGCAAGAAAAAAACCATCATTTGCAGGCTCTTAAGAATAAGAAGTTCTCTGGCAGGAACACACCTGGAGGACCCTTTCTCTGTTAGGATATAGACATTTTTTAGAATGTTCTGAGTGTCCAGGATTCAAAATGACTCTGCTGTGGATCTGAAAGGCTTTTATAGCCCAAATCTGACTCCCTCTTGCAAAGTACCTCGCTGTGCTTCTTGTGGGGGCTTCAGGACCTGGTATGTGAATCTGTTCTTTAAATGTTGCTCAGTTGACCAGTGTCACAGCTTTTCCAGCATCTCACAGAAAAGAGGAACATGGTGAAAACCAAAACAACCCAAATTTTGTTGCACTTCTTGAAACAGCTTGTGAACTGGGAAGTTTGTCCCTGCATCCTTTCCTCCTGCTTTCAGCTTTCTGCTGTGATGACTGGGATGAGAGCAACTCCATGCCATGGAACAGCAGCTCTGCAGGCAAAGCCTCCTGGCAGTCTGGACCCAAACCTCCTTTGCACTGCTGCTGCTTTGGTCTAGCTGCTTAGCAAATGCTTTCATGCTTGTGGGTTGCCTCCTTAGGAGGAGGAAGTAATGATGGAGCCAATGATGCTCTCCTCCCTTCCGAGATTGCACGCCAAGGCTGGTTTTGCTGATACAGCATCTTTGCTCACACTTGCATGAAATCCCTGCTAGACCAGTGCTCTGAAAACTGTTCTTAAAATCCTGGGCAATATAGCAGGATTCTGGCCTAACTTCCTGCACGAAGCAGGGTTGATTAGATATGTTGGTCATGGCCTTGTCTGTTGGGTTGTGGAGTTCTCTAGGAGTGAAGCTCCTTCACTCAGGACCCCTGTCTGTTCTTGTCTAGAGACTTTCCTTCAGGTGATCTCTTGCTTGGTGCCTTCTTCTTCCTTTGTTCTCTGGCTCCTTTATCCCATTAAACACATGGGTTTGAATCAATAACCAGCATAACCCTCTGCCCACAGATTTCCATTTCTGGCATGCCCTGCATACAGAGCCTGTGGTTTAGGTGATGTCCCATCTCATTGCAGTGTTCCTGCTCTAAAGAGACAACTTCTCAGCCTCTTTTCATTTATGGAAAAAAATATGCAAATAGCTACACGTCCAGCCTATGGCCATGGATTGCAACAGGGAGCTGGATGTCACCAAGCAGAGGGTGCTCCTCCCTGGTGCTGACAGTATGGAGAGACCCTCCTGTGTGCTCTGGTGCTAGCTTGTCATCAGGGGAGATGGTGTGACTGTCCTTAAGCACTCCCACTGCCCAGCGTTGGGTGGTGGAGCATTGAACAGGTTGAACAGATGAGCAGTGGAGAGTCCATCCTTGTGGGTTGGACTCAACTGGACACAGTCCAGTGCCAGTACTCAGCGGCCCCATCTGAATGGGGACCAGGGCTTAGACATGTGATGTTCCTTTTGTCTGCAAGAGCTAGAGCAGGCTCGGAACTGAGGCAGGAGGTGGTTGGTGGTGCAGGAGTGGTAGAAGACAAGCTGTGGGCAGCATGTAGGACACCTGCTCCTGAATTCCAGCCAAGCCAGGCTGGAGGAGGGAGTCTTACGGATAACTTTGTTGAAATCATCAGGAGAACAGCATGTTTCCCATTTACTTGGTAGGTCTTGTGCAGGTTTCATGTGCCAGAGCTAAAATAATACATGATTTGTTAAACTGGCTTTTTTCACAGTTGTAGGAAACAGCCCAGCCATTCAGGCAGAGCAGCAGCGAGCACCGATCAGCACTGGCAGGGTGGGCTGTGCTGACTGCTGTTGAGAGGCTTTTTCCAAGGAGCCTGGTGGAAACAAAGGAGATGAAGTGGTAAAACCACCCCATGCTGGACCTCACTCACAGAGCAGCCAAACAGGGAGGGCAGGGAAACTAAACAGGAGCAAAACTGATGACAGCACGTGTAGGGCAACGTGTTAGAGAAGTGAAAGAATCAATGTGGCTGATTTTTTCCAGTAAATTCGACAGATGCCTCCAGGCCATAGGAGTCACACCAGTGTGGGATTCACCTGGCCTTTCAGGTCAGGCATCTGATGGGCTCAGAGTATTTTCCCCGGTGGAGTGCAGCAGGGTGTGTGCTCTCTAGGCATGGCGGTTTGTTTAAGATTTCCTTTAGTGCTTTGCTAAATCCAGAGTTTCTGCTGTAGTGAAGAAAGGACTAAAAAAATGAAAACAATAAAAGGAAATAGATTGTAAAATTGCAGAATTTGGAATATACCAGGAGCCATGGTGAAGAGGAATTTTTCTATTCCCTAAAAGGTTTCCCCTGCACATTGGGTCTGTAGCTGAAGCAGGCTTTTTGCTGTCTTTCCATATTGTAATCTCCTAATTGGCTTTCTACATTCACTCCTCAATCGCTGTAAGCATTAAAGTGTGGTGCGTCCCATTAGATACCCTTTTCCATCTACATTACCTACTTAAGCAAATTTCAAGTTAAGATTTTCTTTTTTCCTACAGCTTCAGCCCTTCTGAAGTGCCAAGTAAGTTGTGCGTTAGGAATGCTGGTCTTGCAGGCAGTGGGTTCCCCACCTCCCTCTCTTCCTGGGAAAGTCGTGGAGAAGCAGTAGCTCATCACAGGAACACATCTACTGCATCCCTCTCTGATCTGGTCTTTTGAACACAATTTTGTGTTGTGGTTTTGTTGTTATAAAGGGAGGATGAATGATTCATTGCTGTCTCACAGCAGAGGAGTCAGTGGGTCACCCGCAGCCATATCTTATTATCATCTGGAATTTAGTGTGCTGAGAGTTTGCTAACTGTCTGTAACACACACCGCTCATTTCCACAGCATGCTCGTAACCTCTGCTAATTATTTATAAAGGGTTAATTAAGAGGATTCTGCTCTAAACAGTGACCCAGTGTTCTTTGTTTCTGGTCCTTCAGCTAAAGTAATACTCCTACTGAAAACAACAGTAATTTATCCTTGAGAACAAGGTTTTGAGGCGCTGTATCAAAGCTCTACAAAAAACTGAATGTGGCGTCTACCTCCTTCCTCTGATCACTGATTTTGTAATTTTATAAAAGAAAGCAATCAAGTTTGTCTCATTATATTGGTGCTCATTGTTCAATTCCATTATCCTTTTAGGCTTTTCTCTTAATGTTTGTTCCACTATGTCAGTAAGGCTTGAAATTAGTCTAATTCCCCAGATCACACTTCTTCCAGTTTTAAAATGTAGATGAAACAGATTAACATTATTGAGTTCTGAAAATCAAAGAGACAATAAGGTAGAACCATTAATGTGCTGTTTGCCTGTTAAAATAGTCTGTTTGCTGGTCCTGTCAGCCCCTGTGCTGAAAGCTGTAGCAGAGGGCACCTGGTATAATTAAAAGGCAACAGGTCTGCTGCAAGTTAAACGCTTTTTAATACAGCTTGTAGCTCACTGATAGAGCTTGTTGCCCGAAGATGCTGTCAGAGCAAGAAATTCAGCAAGACAGAAGAACTAGGGGGAGCTTGTTGTGAATCCGAGCAGGAGCTCCGAGTCTGCAGTGGCTGTGATAATCCTTGCTTGGCAGTGCTGCCGTTGTGACGCTGCGTTTGTGTGAGTGATGGAAGCTTTCAAGATCAATGTGAATATCTGCAGATTGAGCGGAGGAGAAGATAAATGACCAAGGCTGTTCTTTCTTGCTTTGGGAAGATTGAAGGCAATTAGTGAAGCCAGGAATATTTTTTTCTCTTCTTGCAGGTATTCTGTAAGATACGTAGTTGCAGTTTTCAGCTGAGGAGAGTTGGGTCTTTCTCCAGACCATTTTCAGAGTGTGAAAGTTGGTGGGACTCCAGGCCACTTTCACTAGAGCAGTCTCTCTGCTTTTCCTGGAAGGTGCATGAAACTTTTCCATCAATGCTTTACAAACCCACCACAGGCTGAGACCACTTGGCAGTGACTCTCTAGAGAGCCACCCAAGCATCTCCTGCTTTACTGAGCCCTAAACTGCTTTTTGTCTATGAAGTACAAATGATAGGGCAGAGGAGTGCACTTTATTACACTTGCCTTAGTGACTGAGCCAGACAGCTGCCCTGCCTTTTCCACTCCATAAACTGGTGGATAAAAAATACGTATTTTTGAACAAAAGTGGAAAGGTGAACAGGAGAGATGAGAATAAGCCTGTAACTCTAATGAGATTTTTGCCATAAGAGAGGGGGTGTGTGCATCTTCAGTGCTTTTTCTCTCCTTCCACTTTGTTATTACTTTCTAAGCCTTTTTAAAAAATGAAGGAATTTCTTAACCAGGCAGTAGTTTTTTCATGCCTTTTACCCATTCTATCTATTAAAAGATCTTGACCCCTTCATTTCCATCTTTCAGGATGAAAGTAGTGAGTTGTGCCAATTTAGTAGTCAGTGTGTGGAAATCAGTGTCTATGAAATGCATATTTTATTTGATTGCTTGCATTTAAGCCTGATTGTGATGTTTGGGTGATTTGAACATAAAGTGGTATGAGAAGTATAATAATGTGTTATCAGAGGCAGACAGAGAAAGGGAAACAACTCTTTAGATTTTGGTAGAACCCAGAGAGTTTTACACATCATCTTTTCAAACACTGGCCTTTTGGAAATGTCGTAGAGCTGAGAGCTCTGGTGCTGTTTGGCACCGAAGCTTGAGATCCCTGAAAGGGTGAGGCTTTAATGCCTCAGGTTTTTTACATTTCGGTAAATCCACCCCAGAAGTCAGTAAAGTTGCAGCTTTCGCTTGCATGCTGCTGGATTCCACCGATCTTCACTGCTCCTAACCATCTGAAATTCCTGTTGGATGTGATGGAGATAGAATAGGCCTTTTGCCAACCTCTAAAACACATGGGGTAGTCTGCTAGCCCAGCACCTGAGCAGTGTGTCCCAGAGACCTTGCCTTTGGCCTTTGCCAGGACAGATTTCATGATCCATTTCCCTCTGATAAAAGCAGGCAGCATGGGCTGGTCATGGTCAGGCAGGGTGGAAGCACAACTTCTGCCTTGGACTGTCTCAGAGTCAGTGTCCACACTTCCCCTGTGCCCTCCACGTGGTTTTCCAGTGTAGTGCTCCTCACCTGGGAGGCAATTTCTGCACCCTACAATGATGCTTTGGCTCCTAGCCCAGCAGTCTGTGCCCACAAAATCTAGAAGTCAAATGAAATAACTTATTTACCCTCTAGGTTCAACATTGTTGGATTGACACTCATCAGAGGGAGATGAGGGCACCTCATTATCCCCTCCACTGCAATCCCATGGTGGTACAGGGATGCCCAGTGGGCTTGCTCCATGCTTCACTGCCTGTGGCATGGATGGAGCTTCCAGCTTTCCCAGGCATTTCTTTGGAGCTGGGTTTGGTCAGAAAGGTGAAAATGCAGGGATTGTTTTTAAATCCCTAACTCACATCTATGGAAGCAGGGAGTGGATTTGTCATTTCTCCTCCATAGTACTGAGGCTACTGCATGTAGAGTCCCATCTGGCTGTGGGGTCCCCCAGTGTGCAGGCACTATGGGAGAAGGAAGGGATGAAGTGGGAGCTGTAACTCCCTGTCTTCACTCTGCTTCTGGGTGGCAGCTGGTGATTAAATTGTCAGTTTAATGCATCCATCCATTTAACTCAAAAAACATGAAGAGAGAAGGAAGGTGAGGGCAGATGCCTTCCCTGCAGTGGAATGTTTGCCATGCAGAATTCCAGCTTTACTCTTTCCCAGTTAAGGTCTGGTAGAGTCTTCAGTGGATGGGAGTCACAGGCTTTCAGTTGTCTGATAACGCTGGAAGGTCTTTGGGTTGGGAACTCTCTCCTAGGCATGCATGTGTGTGTGTTTATTTGGATGTGCACGGACACCACTGGGCACAGCAGGGCTCTTTCCTGGGGAACTCTGGGACCACCACAGCACAAACCCACTGCAGGGTTAGTAGAATGAACGTTGGCTCCTTGTCTCCAGACAGCCATGCCCAGAGGTTTACTTGTCCTCTAAGAAAAAATGGCTGTTGCAATTTTAGAGCTGTGCTCTCAATCTCTTAAGTAAATTACCAAGGAAAATGGTTGCTGCTCTTTTTTTTTCTCCTTGTGCTCTGCTAGTTCTGTTTAGGGCAGTTGTGCTGGATTTTCTTCCTTTTATCCTCTTGTTTTTCAGCATGTCTGCCTTTTTCCTTTTTCTTTGTACTGAGATTTGTCCTTTCTTTTATAGAAATTAAAATGCCACATCCCTGCTGATCAGAGACTGAAGCAAAACTGAGACTACAGAATAGCTTGTTTCTAATTGAGATTTGAAAAATATCCCTCAATAATGCTTTCAGCTATTTTGCGTGGGAATATTTTGATTACATTTCTTACGGCAAGCCCACATTCCAGCATGGCAGGATAAGAGGACAAATGAGAGAAGTATTTCCACCACGAGGTGTCTATCCTGAAGAGCAGGTGGCTCAGGGTGGAAGCTGTGTTGCATGTGCACACACACAGCTGTGTGATGTGTGAGGCACGTGGTGATGGAAAATACTGTTGGGTTTGTTTACCCACAGGGCTTTTTTCCTTTGGGCCATGTAAACTTTAGCACTGCTGAGCTCCAGCCCTTTGGGTATTCCCTGAGCACCAGGCACATCCACTGCCTTTGCGCTGTTTGCAGTGAGAGTGGCCTGGAAGATGGGCCCAAGACTTTCAAAGTCGGTCTATGGTTCTGCAAAAGACAACTGAGAAAAGCCAGACTTGTGTTATTAAGTTGAACTCCCAGCCTGGAAAAAAAAGCTCAACTGGAAAACTGGTAGGAGTCTATAAGTAAAAACAACCCACCAGCTGGAAAATGCGACTGCGGTGCAAGTGTCCAGCATGGGCAGGCAGGAGGGGAGAATTGCCAGCAGGAATATTCTGGGAATATTCATGGAGTTAAACACGCTTTGTAATGTCAAAATGCAGATGGGTGTGGAAAGGCTGAGCAGCTAACGGCGAGCTCAGTGGTCCTAAATCTGCAGTTGGGCTATAAACAAGCGAAGGCCGATGTCCATGGGCAGCTTGACTTGGGAGTGCCTGGTGTCTGCGCATGGCTGAGCTTGGCAGTTAAATGTCGTCGTGCAGCTGGCTCTGGGAGCAAGGAGCTGGTCAGTGACAGACAGCTAATACTAAAGCGGCTCTGCCATTTGGGCAGAGTTCAGATGGATAGCAACCCATGAAAAGAGCTAAATTTGGGGATGGAAAAGAGCATCTGGATGCTTAATGCCATCAGGTGCTCTGTGAAGGACAGACAGAAATGGAGAATGGTGAGGAGAAGTCTGCTTCAGTCTGGGTGCAAGACGTGACATCCCAGCATGGTGACTGATGCAAGGGGTGACAGGGAGCTGCCACGCTGCCCAAGGTCACCCATGTCCCTTTCTGCTCTGTGCAATGGGAGAGCCCAAAAGCTTGTAGGCTTTGACAGTTCCCTTGGCTGTTTGTTAACTCTTTTTCCTGAACATTCAAGTCCAGCGTCCCACACTGGACATCAGGGAGCTAATTTGTGTGAATGCAGAATAACTTGCAGAGCTGAGACCAGAACCTCAGTGCCTGGAGTAAAGACCTGGAGTCTCCAGAGCAGCTGGACCTGAATGACAGGCTTGTGTCCCGTGTCCAAAACCAGCCCCTCTGGAGCCTGCAGCTCAACATGGCATTCGTCAGCACTGCCTTCCTGCTTCTAAACCAAGCACTTGTGCCTGCCTGGCCTTCTCTGCCCCCCCATCCAGGCTCTGCTTCCTCTGGGAGGCTGAAGGCTGAGCAGTGCTGGAAGGGTCTCCCGTGCCTTTTTTTTGTAAAAAATTGTACTTGCCCATACAGATTGCATTCTCTTATGGAACAAAATGTCCTTAGTAATAAGTGTCTCTTTTCCTACTTCTAACTGCTCCAGTGCCGTGTCCCTCTGGGGTGCACAGTGTCAGCCCTTAATTCCTCCCTCCGTTGACTTGCTGCCTGTGCTGGGTTAGCAAAGGGGTGGAGTTGCCTGGACAGTGTGAATGCCCCGGCACAGGGAGCACTAGTGCCAGCACTACCTCTGTGGGTGCAGGGCTCAAGACCCCCACCTGTCCCTGGAGCCAGGCCTGGCTCTCCTCCAGTCTCCCCAGCATCCTGCGGTAGGCAGGCAGGAGGCAGCACAGGCAAGTCAATTAAACATTTGCTCAGCTGGGCAGTGGAGAGTGAGTGAATCCCCGATTTTTGTCTCCTTTTTTTGCCTAAAAGATCACATTTACACTGAATAAATTTGTGTTCCACACAGTAAAAACAAATGTAACTGCTTGAGTGCGTGCGAGGGGCATTGTCTACTAACTAGGGCACTCAGAAGAGCACTTGCTCCTGTCTGGAGGCAGCCGATTACTCTCAAGATTTGTTCTTTTTAGAGCAAACCTTTGCAGGGAGCAGGGGAGGAGGTAGCTGCTGCAGGGAGAGGGACAAGGGCAGCAGCGGCTGCTGCTGCAGCCCTTGGCTGGCTGTGGGGAGGCAGAGCCAGGGCCAGGCTGCCCAGGAGACCTCCCTTGCTGCATCAGGGAGGGCTGGAAGTCAGGAACCCTCAAATGTAGTGATTTGTAGAGCAAATGGCTGAAATCTGCTGGAGCTGCAGGAGTTTGGGAACTGCTGAGCATCATCAGCTTCTCCTTGAAATGAGGCCTGTGGGGCTTTTCTGTCTGACCTGAAGGCATTTGAGAGGAGCTGCAGGAGGATGCTGCAAGAAAAAGGGGTGTCTCAGCCATGAGGAGGAAGGGGGCTAGGATGCAAAGCCAGGGGCAGCCTCATCTCGAGGCTCTCCCCAGATCTTCAGCTCTGTCCTACTTTGTCACTCTGCAGCCGCTTCTCTCCCAGCAGTTCATCCATTTGCAGCTTTCTCTCTCAAATCGTCCTGCTGCCTTCAAGCATGAAAACTCTTCCTGAGGAGTGCAAAGCCCTTGTCAGTCAGGTCTGCCTAGAGTGTTCAGGTGGAGAAGGGATGGCTCTTGCCTCTCCCCCAGCCCTGTGTGTGTGTGCGCTCAGTGTTTCCTTGCAGGCAGGCATCCCCCAGCATTACCCCACTCTGTACGTGGGTTTTCCTTGTGCTGAGTCTGTCTCCCTGCCCACACAGCACCTGACACGCTGGAGCTGAATCAGAGCACTGCAAATCCCCGCCAAAGAGCTGGGCTCTGGCAAGCTTTGCAAGCCTTCTGCTGGGCATGGCTGGACCAGGAGCTGTATCTGTGGGGCCACATTGGTGCCCTGTGCTGCGGGTCTGAGTGCACAGGGGTTGGTCGCTGTGCCAGGGTCTTTCCATGGCTGCTTGGAAGTATTTTCTTCCACTTGTGTGGTGCCTGCCTCAAGTAGAGCCCCAGGCAGTGTGCTGGTTGTGCAGCCAGAGAAGAGGTGACCGGGCTGACTGGGCTTTTCGTATGCTGAGCACAGCTGCAGCTGGTCAGTCATCCCAGGCGTTTGTCACCCCTGTCTGGCCTCAGCTAGGAGCCAGTGATGAGTTTCAGATGCTCATAACTTACCCTCACTCACCTTGCAGACAAGTTCCTTGTCTGTGTGCCCCAAGGCTGTGGGTCTGCAGACAGTTAAACCCACCAGTACTTCCCAGTAAACTCTAAGTACTGGCTAGCTACTCTGAGCTCTTCTCACACTGCCTGCCCTTCCCTGAGCTAACCCGACTCACCAACCACACAGAGCTGCCCCTTGATTTGATTTGCTTGGATGATTTTCTTCCAGCCAAGCATACTGGATCATCTGTCAGAGAAGTTGGCTTATGGAGGAGGCCAGCAGAAACAGAGGAAGAGAGTGGGACCATCCCTCCTCTGCTTTAAGCAACCCTGTGTTCATGGCCAGCTAAGGAGTGACAAAAAGAATTTCACTGCTTATTAAAACATAGAATCAGTCAGTGATGAGCCAAGGGGATGGCATCTGCTCCAACAAACATATTTTTGCATCTCCAGTAAAGTGAAAGTGTGCTGCCTATAATGTAGGGCCAGAGGCTCTCATCTACTTCATTGTCCTGGTCGGGTATGCCCTGTACAGACCCCCAGTAAATGTCACACAGGCTTCTGAGCAGTCAGTGACTGTGCATCTGGTCCAGGCGTGATGTCCAGAGACCTCCCCATTTTGGTGACAGTCGTTTTGATAAGGAGTGAGCTCTTCAGCTGCATCAATCTTATTCCAGTGCTGTGCCTGGCCACGGAGCGTGGAAAGCGATGTGACGTGTGCTGCAGGGCTTGTTTTATTTTCTGCTTCTTCGCTGTTGCTTTCACGCCTATTTTGCGCAACCTCTGGCTGCTGAAAAGTTGCCAGTTACCCCCCTGGACCTCCCTGTTGGGCCCCGGGGCCAGGGCATTGCAGCTCTGGGAAGCAGGTCTGAGAGTGGAAGTTACATCCCACTGAGTGCTCCCTGTATCCCAAAGGTGAAATGAGTGACTGCAGATGTTCCCAATACATGTTCTGCACTGCATGTGTGGGTGTGCAGGGGCAGGCTCCAACCCCAGGCCAGCTTGCAAAGGGAAAACCTTCCTGAGCTCATACCTGCTTCCCCAGTCACTACACAATGATTTATCATGTCTGTGATGTGCTGTTCCATGGATAACACCCGTGTTCCAGTTCTGTGAGTTGTTTGTTGGATTGATGGATTGTATGACAGAGGCTAGGAGCTCCTTTAGACCTGAGGATGCTGCAGAAGCCCCTCTATTGCTGACCACTGAGAGAGGGGAAGCTGTTCACGTGCCAACGGTGGCAGTTTCACAGCCCTGTCTGTGGTTTGAGAATCGGCACATCACTCAGAGCTGGTGGAGGTAAAATCACAGAATCACGATATTCTGAGTTGCAAGGGACCCACAAGGATCATCAAGTCCAACTCTTAAGTGAATGACACGTACTGGGACTGAACCTGCAACATCAGCATTATTAGCACCGTGCTCCAACCAACTGAGCTAATTGTGGCTGGAAGAATAACAGAGGGATGGGGGAGATAACCTCATTAAGCAGAGTGTGGGAATAACCCTATTAAATGGGGACTGCCTGCCCCCCAGACACTGCACTGTGCTGTCGAGCCATGGCTTGGGTTCTGCTTCTGCTGCTGCCTCTTAGGAAAACTCTGACTTACTTCTGTATCCATAAAGGGGACCCGTAGGATAAAGCTCTCCCCTGTCCTCTACTGTGAGGATAAATTCATAAGTGACTGTGAAAATTTCCATCCCTGCTGCGAAGGGCCATGGAAATACCTGGAAAGGACAATAAATTTCCAAGCTGTGAGCATTGCTTAACCTAAGCTGCTTTCCATGGTCTCTGCACTGCAATACTGTGGTTTCAGAATCACTCTACTATTTGTCCTTCAAAGAGCACAGCAAGGAAAAGAGTTTCTTTCCCAATTCCAGCATTTATTCTGCTGGTGCCACTCTGTTCCTCTTATTTTAGACAGCGTTTCTGTGCTCTATCTATCAGACCTCTGGGTGCCCTGGAATCAATCAGGAATTCCAGCCTTGTGCCTGCTAATTGGACGGCCTTTTGGTGGCTGGGAGCTCTTCCAGCTGATGGATGGCGTGTGTGGATGTTTTACTCCATCTGAGTGACACCCCACAAGCAGCTCAGCGTTGTGTGCTCACCAGTCTGGGGGCAAGGGTCAGCACTGCAGGACAAGCCATGCTGGGTGTGCACAGGGCTGTGGCCTCACTGCTGCTGGGGGGCACTTAGGCTGTCACTGTGGGAGCTCTGGCTGTTGTAGGGGTGCTGGCTTGGCTGGAGCACTGCACAGACTTGTGTGTGATGCTGATATTCAAGGACAGACCCTGCAGGCGCTTGATGGGCTTGGCAAGGTATAAGGAGTCAGTGTTCCTGTCTGAAATGAAGGCTGTGAGGAGCAGGAATGATCTGACAGATCTAGCTTGACCCATCCACAAGAAGATGACCGTGATGGCAGCAAAGCAACATGCAGCTGGGTCCATCTCCAGCCTTGTAGAAGCCAAGGTGAGTGGCTGGACTCAAAATAGCTCCAAGGTCTGCGTGGCCTCCACGACTGCCCACAGGTGCCCTGAGTGATGCCCTGATAGCCCGGCACGCCTGGTTGATGGTGCCTGTCCCTTGGAGAAACCTTCCTGCATCTGTAAGCAAATGTGGACCTGGAGGTAGAGCATGCCAAAGTGACAGGTTTACCTTTCTGAAGCACTTTCATTTTGCAGGTTTGACTTGACATGTCAGGCAGCTCCTCGGATTGTAACCCAAAAGAGTATTATAGGAGGTGCTGTACTCTGGGTGACATTTTTAATCTTTCATCTCTTCCAGCTAATGCGTTTCGCTGATCAGTTTGCCAGGCAGAGCGGCCTCGCTGGCGAGGCCAGGTCTGAGCTCCTCCCGTCTACCTCTCATTCTGCACGCGCTGCCACACAGCTTAACAATTGTGTTTTTCATGAATAATTTGTTCTCTCCACATCAGGCAGTCTGTGTCACTCTGCAGCCGCTGGCTTTGCAGAGGGGAACAGCTGAGTGAAGGGAACAGCCAGCAACGCCGGTCCTGGCCGAGCGTGCCCTGTGCCTTCCTGCACTCCAAAAAGGCTTAAGTGATTTCTCCTTCAAAGCAGCGTCCTTTGCTGCCTGCATGTACGCTGTGTTCATCTCCCTCTCAGTTCTGCTGTCTCCAGGAGCACCGTTTTGGTGTCATATAGTGAGGAGGATGTTGTGCCCTGCCCCAGGAGAGTGCCTGGCACCTCTGTTTGCTCCTCGCTTGTGGGTTGCATTGGAGGGCAGTGAGGACTGAAACAGCCCTCGTCCCTGTTGTGCTCACCTAGGAGTTTGCTCTCTAGTTATCCCCGTGGTCCCAGAGCTGACATAAATTCACTTTTAAGAACAGCACCCACCCTGACACTCCTGAGGTGGGCATTCTGCAGTGGGTGCTCAGCTGGGGCTCTCCCCTGTGCAGCTTTCCTTGGCAAGATTTCTTCCAGCTACAAGTGAATCCCATTGCTATGGTCCCACCAGCTGCTGCCTGCATGGCTTTCCTGGGATGAGCTGTGTCCTGAGGCAGTCGAAGGAGCTGGTTCAGCCCTCACACTTCAGCAGAGCAGATAACAGCTTTGATGAACTCTGTCATCTGCCCTGAAAAATTCTTGTTAGCACCTGCTATTGACAGAACCGCCCAGGATTTGGATGTCGGGTTTGCACCTCGCAATCCTCCGAGCAGCATCCTGGTCACAGCAGAAGCTAATTCAGATCCCCACATTTTCCCAGGAAAGCCCCCCCTGCCAGAGTAGCATAGGAGGCAGCAGGTCAGGTAGGGGCTGGCAGGGCTGTGGGGGGATGCCCGGAGCCCTGGCCCTTGGGTTACAAGCAGTGGGCACAGCGGTGTTTCCAAAGGATGTGGTGCTTGCCAAACCTTTCCTTGGGAGACTGATGCAGGATTATGTCTCCCACTGCATTTTCTGACTTTTTTCCCATCTTGTTCCAATGTTTCATCATAGCTGGCTTTTACAGGCATTATTCCTTCCAGAAATACTGGAATTAGGCTATTAAAGCTACCCCCTTATTAATATTCCTCTGGAGTGCCAGTGCCTGCAGGCAGGCTCCCTCCATGGGAGCCCTGTCCCCGTCCCAGCACTGCCTGCTCTGCTTTAGTACCTGACCCAAAATCCAGGAAAGTCAAGGTGAAGATTTCCTGTGGGCCTTCTGGCCTTTCAGTCAGGCCCTAGATATAATCATGTGTTCACAGGTGGGGAAGCTGAGGTCTAGGGTGGCTGAGTCAGGATATGGATGTGGGAACTCAGTGTCCAGGCTCTGCACATCCCAGGAGCAGGATGGGGGAAAGCCAGCCCAATTATTAGATGGAAAGAGCCATACTTTTGCCATCAGGAGGGCTGAGGTTCCCTTCTGCCATATCAGAGCTTTCTAGTGGCTTTGACCCAGGACTTCCACCTGAAAACCTTGCTCCTGTATTTTTGGTGACCCTTAGGTGCTGTGGTTGCACAGCCGGATCGGAAGCGCACAGACAGACCGGCTCTGTCGGGTGCTTCTTGGACAACAGCCCATGGGCTGTCATTTCTGTTGGCTTGTGATATTCGGTGCATGTTTTCAAATACCAACTGGAGTTGTTTGCAAATGCCTAGTAAATCCCAAAATAGCCCCAATTTGCTGAATTTTGTGAATAGCATTCAGCCCACTCCAGTTACAATAGCAGCCTGCCTCCGTGCCTCGCCGGAGCTTTGCGAAGGTACAATAGTGAGAAGGGCGAGGAGTGAGGCTGGGCGAGCAAATGTTATTATTCCAGCTTGCTGCACAAACAAAGGATGCTATTTGTTTTCCTGGCTTCTAGAGGGTTTTATTTGTATCGGCTCTGATTCTTTTGCAGCATTCCTCAGTTTTCTTTCATGGCTTTCCACTCTTTGGGGACTCATTGTTCCAGTGAAGCGTAGTCCCTTTGGGATGGTGCTCCAGAGCTGGAGGACTGGTGCTGGGATGTGGATCACCTCCGACTGTCTCTCCTTTGCGTGTGGGTGGGCTGTGGAGGATGTCTGTCTGCGAGCATCCTTCCTGCTAACCCACAGTGGCATGTCCTCAGTTCCCCAGGCTCTGTGGGAAGTCTGGCAGTTCAGGGGCTGCCTTCCCCTCTCGCCCCAAGTTCCTCTTGCTCCTCTGTTTACACGATAGAAAGTTTATCTGCTGTGGTTTCTTCCTGGAGTCCAGCAATACAATGCTGATGAGGAGTGACAGGAAGGTCACAGCATGGGGGAGGAGAGGGAGGGGAATGTGCTCAGCTCTGCCTCTCCAACCCCTCTCAAGCACAGCCTTGATGGAGCAGTGGGGACATCCTTAGCTGAGCTGGGGGTGGCCCTTCTTGTCCCCAGGATGTGTGCTTCATGTGAGATGGCTCGGTAAGGTCCTGTATTTATTCACTGTTTGTGGTTTATGTCTCATTCTGCTTCTGGGTCTATGGGGGTGTGCGATGATCCTGAGTGAGCTGCTGGGGACAGGCAGGTGCCAATGACTGCAGCTCCTCTCCCCTGATGGAGGATTTCCCTGTCCCACGACCGGACCCAAAGGTCCTGTGGTTTCCTTTTTATAGCGATTGTTGGGAGCGTGGTGAGCTGCAGAGGGAGCCGGGCACCCCTGCGCTCCTCCCCAAGTGTGCTCTGGCAGAGCCAGTGGAGCTTGGTGGGGAAGGGAGGCAGGGCTGGGCATGTGCTGCAGAGCCCGGAGGCTGCCGAGCCACAAACCCCAGCCTGAGCACGGAGATAGGTACAAGTGTGACGGGATGGGTCTTGCTCTAAGGGTCAGGCGGAGGTGGGACCTATCGCAAAGCCCCAGGATGCTCAAGCTTTATTTATTTATTTATTTAGGGAAGGGAGCGCTGGGTGCTGTGCTCACTCTCTCCAGCACTGTCTGGAGTCTCAAACAGAGAGTGGGATTAGAAAGGGTAAAATTCTTTACCATCTTAAAAATAAGAAGAAAAGCATTGCTGTCTCTTCAGATTTGCTGTAGGCTGATGGACTATTGGTCCGCACCAAGCAGTCGCTGCCCGACGGAGACCTCTCTGAGGCTGGCTGGGGTAATTGCAGGCACGGCGCTCAGCATTCATATCCGAGCTTGGCATCTATATCTAATCTGAAAATAAGTCACTATATATTTCATTAAACCAGCTGCTGCTGCTTTTATTTGCTTAGTTTGAATGATGCTCTGTTCCGTTGAAAACCAATTTGTTTTAGAAAAATGGTCCGTGTTTGCAGCCCGTGCACGCATGGCCCATCCTGCCCCAGCCCTCCCATGGGAGACTCTCAGCAGTGGGGCTGAGCCATCAACCACCCACCCTGCGGGGGATGGGAGAGGAGGAGGCAGCCCCGTGGGCGACATCCTGTCCTGGGACACGTTTCTGCATGTCCTGGCTGTGCTATAGCACGGAGACCTTGAAAAAATCACTTGCAAAGGGTTCAGGCTCTCTGTTCCCTGTCTCCCTGTAAAGGAGAGCAGCAAGTTTGGAGGTCCCTGGGTTGCCATAAGTACCTGTAGGTAGGTGGGCTGACAAGATTTACCTGTAATTTGGCCAAGATGAGGTGAGTGGGCTGGCTTCACCACTTCTCCTGCTGGAAAGCTGCCTGTCCTGCCGTGCTCAGCTTCACCTGGTCTCTGTGACTGTGACACAGTCTGAAAACAACCGCAAATGAAACCTGTTAACGTTCCACATATAACCCTGCCCCTCCTCACAGAATCGGGAAGTTGCAGGAATTGTATTTTAGAGCTTCATGCCACAGCTGTGAGGGGCAGCAATGTACTCCTGCTGTTAAGTGGAACGGGAGATTCTCAGGTCGTCTCATGGCTCAGGGGTTGTTGCTTTGCAGAGGAAGCCCTCAGCCCCTGCCCCACAGAGGGAGCAGGGATGGGCCAGGAGGGAACTTCCAGGCAAACCTCTCATGCTGGTTGCATGTGTCTCTCTTAACATACTGCAATTAGGAAACTTATTTCCAGCACGCTGTCTGCAGTGACAGATTCCTGAACCCTAGCCAGTGCTTTGCTAGAGGAGCTGTTGTGGAAGAGGAAATAATGGGAATCTCGAGCTTTTTATAGCACTACCCATTCTCTCTCAGCTGCCTGCGGGGAGCACGGAACACGATGGGAACCACGGCGGGGTGGGTGGCCAGAGGGGGACCTGGCTCCAAAGGAGGGTGGGAGCCAGCATTTCTGCTGGATGGGAGGCATGAGGCTGAAGCAAATCGGTCACCCACTTGTCCAAAACCTGTGCATGCAAGGTTGCTGCCTGTTGGGGGGGCCTCCCATCCTCATCCTCGCAGATGGAAACCCCCTGACTGCTTGCTGTCTGTAAGGGAAGGAGGTATTGGGGAATTTTAAGAGGCTGGTGGTGATTTTGATGCCTTGGCTGTTTGGCGATTCAACTGGAAATGCTGCAGGCGTGCCTGGTTCTTGGACTGGAGCTCTGTTGGGCACATGAATCCAGGTCCTGATCTGCTCAGTTGCCTAAAAGTCTCTAGAAAATCTCAACCCAAATGAGCAACAGAGACTAAAAATACTCATTTTTTATTTAAAGGTTTAGGACTCTCCCAGCTGGCTGTGAACTAAGTAACCATGAAAGGAAGAAATCCTCCTCTTCTGTCCCAAAATGAGTCTGTCTCTCCTCACTCACTGTCTTCTCACTCTGGTTATTAATTTCTTGGATATCCAGTTTTTTTAAAACCAGTCCCTCCTTTAGCCTTTCTCTGCCAAGGTAGGGCTGGGCTGGAAATGGGCAGCACAAGGACAGGACTGTGGTAGGAAGACATGAGCAGTGGTGATGGGTGTGGGTAAGCGAGCTGAGCGGAACAGAAACAAATGTACAGGAAGCAGCAGTGTGGGAATTTAATTTTTTAAATTATAATTTAATATTGTTTTCTATGTTAACTTAGTTTGCTGTAAGAGCCAAGGCTGGGCAGAAAAAAGGGAAGGAAGCAGACCTCAGACTGATGATAGGAAATGGTTCTGTCGGTGGTTTTTACCTGCACTGGCTGCAGAGGTGCTGTGTCTCAGCCCAAAGGCATGATCAGGTTTACAGGGATGATGAGCAGCTGTGGGTCATGAGTGTCCATGGATACAGGACGAGCTGTTACTGGAGGCCAGTGGGTCTCCTAGGGCAGATTTAGAGCTCAGGGCTGCAGGAGGTATCTGACCAGTCCTTCTCTGTGCTAGATGCAGCCTCGTGGACTGGGCTTGCTGCTGCTAATCTTCCCTGAAAATATAAACATTCTCTGCAGTTTTGGGAAAGGAGAACCCAATCTGATGTCTGTGTGCTGGTTTCTGCCTCCCCCTGCACCCAAAGATACAGTGGAGCTGGTGCGAGGGAATAGGAAAAAGTGGTTCAGAGCATGTGGTCAGAAACGTCCTGGCCCAGCTCTGTCTCTTTCTTCCTTACTCACGTTTTTTGTACACCTCAAGGTCATTGGGCTGTTGCTTTCCTCAAATTGCATTTTCCATTCTCCCTCTCGTGCTCAGCCAAGTCCAGCTGCTGTGATTAAAGCACCCAGGCTCTCTCTGCAGTGGCCCAATGCCTCCAAGTGTTGGTTTCCTTCACACACTCAGGCTTGTTGCCCGGTGAGAAGCTGATTTACCCTGCAGGTCCAGATAGGCACCTGTTTAACACCACCTCGTCCCAAGTGCAGCAGCTGAAGAGCCCTTTCCCAAGGGCATCTCCCCCTTTCCCTGTGTCTGGTTTTACCCCACACTCTTCCATCCCCTCACAGAGCAAAACCTTCAGAGTACAAGAACACAGCACATGGTGTGCCCTCAATTAAAGCACATTTGCCTGTTGGTATTTCAGAGATGGCAATGACTGCAATCCGGCGTGTTTGAATTGGGAGTGACGGTGCAGGAATGTGCTGTCATGCTGGTTACCGAGGGCTCCTTCAGCGTGATGCTGAGATCCAGGGATGCCTGTTAAAGAGCATCCCTTTTTTCATCCTGACTTTGTGTGGCGAGGACAGAGCAGGCTTTGCTTAGCAGAAAGGCACAGAGGAGGAAATTGTGGGGGCTGTATTTACTGCTGTTAACTGTCAGTATGGGATAAAAGACCAGCTGGATTCATAAACTGTGTGTAACCCACCTTGGGGAGAGAGAAATCTTGGCTACAGTGCAGGAGGGAGTTTTCATGAGGAGTTCGTGGGCATGGCCAGAGCTTGTGAGACCAGAGCTCTGCTGCTGGTGATGCTGTGTGAAGGGGTGATGAGATGTGGTCAGTGCAGCTCTCCTCCACACTTTCTGGGGATCCCCAGGGAGCTGCACCCCACCACACCAGCCCTGGAACACCACACTGGGACTGGGGGGACACCTGCACATGCAAAGTCCTGAACCCTGCTGGCCTCTTCCCTCTGCGTCCTCATGAATGGAAGAACCGGTGGTTTATAAACGTGAAATATAAACTGTTATTAATTGTTCTGGTCTCCATGACTCAAGTAAAAATGATGCCGTGATATCTGTCTGAGCTAGCAACTGGTTGTCATGAGGGGAAGGAGCACAGCAGTGTTTTGGGAGGGAACTGATGCCAGATTTAAGTCATCCCTGTTGCTTCGGATGCCCAGGAGCCCCCCGAATGGTGCCTGAACACAGAACAGGAGGGTACCGACAGCCCTGGGCTCTCCTCCTGCAACCCACAGTGAGACAACTGCTCCAGAAGCTCCTGCATGCTCCTCTCTGCAGCAATGGTAAAACATTAGCAGGAACAATAACAACAAATTCCAGCTGAGCCACCCTGCAACACAGAGCATAAATCCCAGTGCCCTTGCTGGGCTGAAACTGCTGGTGCTAAGGTTGGGAGCAGCCCCTTAGAATGCAAACTGTCACTGGTGATGTGGAAATGGTGTGGTTGTAGCCTCTTACCCCACTGTCTCCATTTGCAATTAAGAGGGCTGAATGTTTCCTGCCTACAGCAGGGGTGATGGAGCTGACTCGTGCAGTTTTGGGGAGCAGCACAGAGCTTCCCAGAGAAGCAGCATGTCGTGCTCAGCATCCCAGCAGCACAGACCGACAGATTTCCTCCCAGTAGCCTGCAGCCCCTTTGCTCCTCAGCACTTTTTTTGGTTTTTTTAGAAAGATTTCTTGGTCTTCACCTCAGCTCTCATTATTAAATGGGTGTTTTTCTACCTGGTGCCTTATTTTTGTGCCTCAGAGTGCTCTCTGAGGAGTCACGGCTGCTTTTGGGGGGAAGAATCAGGCTGAAGGGTGGCAATGTTTCTCTGTTACCTTTTTTCCCCTCTGCAGTAGTGAGGCTGTGCCGAGGATGGTGTTGGAGAGCGGTGCTGGCGGGGCGCTCCGAGGGCTGTGTGTGCACACGTGGCTGTGCGTGCGCTTGCTGCGCGCTCACACAGCTGAGCTGATGCCTAAGAGCCTCAGCTGCTTAGTGGCAGCTGCTCCTGAGGTCAGAGTTGTTGTTCATGCAAGAACAAGCCCAGCTTCCCTGCTAGAGAAGGTGTTTAGTAGCAACTGGTTTTTGCCCAAAGCCGTATTTGTGCTACCTGTGCCTGGAGACACTGAGGGAGCAGGTCGCTCTTTTGCGTGTGTGTCTGAACACCATCAGAGAGGATTTTGCAGAGGTAGTTCCCCAAGGATTTTGCTAAGTGCTGTTCTTCCTAATAATTTTCTAAATGCCATTTGTAGTCCGAGTAGGGTTTTACTGTGAGCGTTAATAGCACAAAGAGTGTACTGCGGCTCTTTCTTAACTACTCAAGCTGTTCAAGTTTGAAACTCAATTTCCCTCTTTCATGCTGAAGTTGACCATATTTCATAACAAGATCTGCATTTGAAAGGGAAATGGTGTTGGGGAGGACCATGTTGGTCTGTGCTGAAGCTCCCTGCAGCCTGTTTCCCTCCATGTCACCCCAACTTGCCACACTGAGAGCATCAGTGGCGCAAGAAAGATGAGTTGTATTATGAGGGGGTTTGTTTGGAGTGGGTTGTTTTTGACTAAGAGTTGTACTAAGTCTCACCAACTTTCCAGCCAGGCACAACGCATGGAGTGTCATTGACATTGTCCTTGCTGACCTGAGCTGCTTCCATTGCATCCATGTACATGTGGAGGGCTCTGCAGCTGGCGGCTCTTCCCCCGGATCCTGTCTGCAGCATGTTACAAGCCTCATCTCTGATTAGTATTGTACTATCTTATTTTTGTTAAAAGTAACAAAAATTGAAGCCCAGTCCCTGTTCTGCGATGTGAGTAGCATTTAAAGTTGATGATGATTGCAGTTCTTTTAGCCTCTTTTGTTGCACAGGGTGGTTTAGTATGTTTACCCACAGTATTTTTGGCATGTGGATTTCACAATTTGTTTAGCAATGTCAATACCATCTGGAGCATCGTCTATTTAAAGTACATTAGAGAGATGAGGAACAACCTATCATATTTTTCCATAGGGTGCATCAAGATTGGAAATGAGAGTCATTCAGAAAGGTTTAATGGGAAAGAGATGTTCATTGCACTGCACGCTTGCCTCTTATCGCGAGTGGTTACGGCTCTGGTGCCATTCCTCCGCTGCTTTTCCTGATTGTATTGTGCCACTGTATAATATCTGCCTTGAAAAGCAAACAGAGCTGCCTTAAAGGGAGGATGAAGGGCTGCTACCTTTGACTTATTCTCCTGAATTGAGTAGGACAGCTTGCAAGAGGTGATCTGTGGAGAGGATATCAGACGTGGCCTATGATAAAGGCTGCAGGGGCGTCTGTTCTTGCACTGCTCGTGGAGGTTAATGGATGCAGTGCAGGGATTTGATCCCAGTTGCTGTGCTTTTGAGATGCTCTGAACCAGACCTGCTACTGAACGGCCTTGTTGGTGGCTGTGGAGCTGGCAGTGCGAGGGCTGGGCTCCCATGTCACTTGTCCATGGGCTGGCACAGCATGAACACCGAGACGTGGCTCATGGCAGCTCCTGCTGCTGAAAGGAAAAGCTCTGCTCTTACTCTGTTGTAGATCCCCTTTGCTTTGAGTAGCACCAGGATTCAGCCCTTGAACAGAGGCACCTACAGAGCTCAAGGGGCTGTGTGAGTGTTGGGGTGGTGCAGCCCATCTTCACCAGCAGCATTGGGAATGCAGGGGGGGGTGTCAGAGATGCTGGCTTCAGAGGTCTTTGGAAATTGTTTCTCTGTCCCATACAGGAGTGCTGCCTCTGGTTGTGCCCTTGGATACACACACGTGGGGCTCTGCAAGCCAACAAGTCTGGCTTTACACTCCTAGCACCAGGGTTGCATTTGGCAGGGATTATCATCACTGTGCTTTCAGTTAGATCATGGTTTCTGAGCTTTGTAATAGCACCAGCAAGACAGGCAGTCCTGGCCGAGTCCTAGCCTGCTCAGAGAGGGCAGCTCCAGGCAAGGGGATTGTGATGCTCAGCTTGGCTTTGACGGCTGTTTGGCATCACTGAGAGTCAGTGATGACTTTTTTCCACCCTGTGAACCCTCAGAGGGGTGCTGGGAGAGCTTAATGCCCACTCACTGTTAATGACAGTGAATAATTTTTGAGTGTGAGCCCTCCTCGCTGTGTGCTCCTAACTCCCATTAGCCAGGGGATTTCAGGGGATGGTGGGGCTCCAAACGCAGCTCGCATTCTGGAGAGAGGAGCAAAGCCTCCAGAGGAGCTGGGGACAGAGATGCATGATCCCTCCTAGGCTCTCTGTCTTCAAAGCTGGAGATGATTATTTGACACCTCTGCAGCACTAAAACTGAGCAAATCCTGGCTGGAAGGTCCCTGTGGCTCACTGGCCCCTTGGGCAGCTGGTCCCAGCTCAGCGAGATGTGGTCCCTCTGCAGTCTCCATCACCTCTCTGCTGCTTGCACTTCATAAACTGCTGCACTGCTAAAGGGCATTCTCCTGCTCTGCTTCAAATGAGAGTAATTGAATTTCCCTTTCCCTTCAGTATTTAACATTATTTTCAGGTCGTGTTGACATTAACGAGAGCCCGGCTGTGGTTTGCATAAGGATATTTATAGGCCGCTATGCAGATGAGAAATGTTGTCTCCCCACATCGTGTGCCCAGCTTGGACGAATAAATTTCACATTGTTACTTTGAACTGGGTCACCAGAAACTTCAAAAATATATTCCTCTGATCGTTTCGATGCAGGTTACTTAACAAGGGAGATAAACTAGTACTTCCACACAATTGTAGGGAGAAATGGATTTGCAGAGCCCAAGGCGGTGTCGGGGCGGTGGAAGCTGTTCTGATACATGCTCTTCAAAGCTTCCCACGTTTTGCCAGCCTTAGCATTTTTAATCATTTTGCTGGCTGGCATTCATCTGGTGAGAGTATCAAAGCACTCCTGCAAACAGGCGAGTGTTTCACCACAACCATTAGTGTAATCCTGTGCTTGTCAGCCTCTTCCCCTTCAGGAGATTGCAAGAAAAAATCCTTGGCGTTTTAAGCTATATGAGTTTTTGCTCTCAATATAGAGCACAAACTGTAATTAGTTCTTGCTGCTGGAGTTGGGAATGCCAAGTTTGTTTGTCAGAGGAACTTGGGCTAAAGCTCTTGGCTCCAGCCCCCTCTGCCCAAGGTGCTTGCAAGGTTGGAGAAGGTACCGATGGCCCATGGGAAAGCTCCCAGCTCTTTCTCTGGCCAAGGGAATGTTGGCATCCCTGGTACAGAGAAAAGTACACGTTAGCTCTTGCACATGCCCACAGAAACACTCTCCTGCATCACAGGATGAAGATAAATACCCACCCTTAGGCAGCCGATTGAAATTTAGATCCAAGTAATAATTAAAATAATTGTGTTGACCTTAAACAGAAGGGTGACCCACAGAAATCTTGGCGTGCCAGCTGCACATTCATCACCTCGCAGCCAGAGGTCCTCCACATTTATTTTGGCACTGGCAGAGTGTGGCAGATCTGTGTGACTGGAGCTGGAATGCTCTCTGGAGCAGGGGCACCAGGAGCCAGTGCTGCTGCACCTGCAGTAGGGAGCATCCCTCTGTCCCTCTGTGCTGCTGGAGGAGGATGGATGTCTGTCCTCCAGCCCCAGCTGCTCCTCTCCCATGGCTTAAAAAGTAATCCGAACCAAACTGATAGAATTTCTCCAAAAAACACTTGTTACACCATTGCTTACCTTGGTTTTGTTTTGGTTTTTAATGGCTTACTGAGGTGTTCAGATGAGACCATCCAAATCCCAAATTTCATCCTTTTCACACAGCTTAAAATGGGGAAAAATGATGACATTTCTATATGTGTCCATAAAGCTGTGGGGATCAAATTAAGAGACCATCCTGCCAGGATTTGGTATTCAGTGATGAGCAGGGGTGGTGAAGCTGCATTTGTTTTTAGGAAACTGTTCCAGTCCATGAGTTAGCTTTGGACCCAGCAGAATTATCTAGTCTTGGCACCTTTTACGTGGGATAGGGCAATAAATCATGGCTAACTTTAGATATTAATCATTTCTACACATCTCTGTGTGAAGATGGCACTGATTTCCCCACTGGCTTTCTTGTAAGTCGTACCAACTGTGTGAAGAGAATATTTTCCTATCAAGGAAGCTAAATAGTTCATCTGTGCTCCTGGCTGTCCTAATATATTTGAGAAGTCTTTAGAAAGCCCGAGAAAAATAATTGCAGATTACTGAAAGTAATTTGTCTTGTAGAAAGGGAACGTGCCTGCATTTAACTCTGTGCCTCTGTATTTTGGGTCTCTAATTTCCTGGGATGTAACTGTAGGATCTTGTACTCACCCTGCCTGCTTGGAGTTCCCTGCCTGCTGCAGTGGCTTCCTTGCTGCCAGCCATGCTGGAGGATGAGCTGAGGCAGAGGAGATGGTGCCTGCACGTGAAACCTGTCTGTCCTGCCCTGAGAAGAGGAGCTGGATCTCACGGGCTGAGTGCCAGTCTGTTTTGTGCAGCCATGAGCTGACCTGCTGGTGGATGCACGAGTGCTGGACCACTCCAGGTGGGAAAGCTCAAGCCCACTGTGCTGTGCTGGCATGGAGGTGTGTGCAGCACCATCATTCCCCTGGGAACACATGATCTCTAGGGTCAGCTCTGACACAGCCATCTCCTCACAGGCAGCAGGGCCACCGTCCCTTGTCCTTCCAGAGGAGGATTTATCCTCTTTCCCCACAGATATGGGCAAGGCAGTAGCCATCTCCATGCCCCAGCTCCAGCTTCCTGGGGCATGGCACAGAGCTATTTGGTCCTGTGAGGAGCTGCTGAATTCATCAAGAGAAGCTCATTCCCCCCAGTGAGCTGGCATGCGGGGCTGTCCCTGCAGGTCCTGGTTTGCTCCTGTGCTGAGGGTTCTGAGTGCAGGTGGCCCAGTGGCAGAGCCAGCCCTGATCTCTGTGTTCACTGAGGGGAGGGGGGCTTGTCTCCCTGACTTGTGCTGTACAAGTAAGTGCAGATGTTTTTATTTAGAACACGTTGCAATGGGTGTTTCTGTGGTGCCAATCAAACACTGACATTTTCCCAGGGTGAAGCTTGCTGAGACAGCAGTGGTGAGCAGCAGCCATGTGCAGGAGGGCTATTTCTGCCTGGTTTTAAGCAGCTACTAAGAATTAGTCTTTTATATCCAGGGCAGTACAGTGTGGGCAGCAAAAGTAAAATTTCAAGCTGCAGGCACATAATTAGGTTTCATGCCTGGGGACCCGTGACAGAGAGAATGGAATCAGCTGGTCTGAGTCCTGAGTCTGTGTCTCGGTCTAAGGTTGAGGTTCAGCATCTTGGTCCAGACTCCTCTGTCCTTGTGGTGCCTGTGTCTCGAATTGTGAGGCTCTGTGGAGCCATACCTGGCTTCTCATCAGGACTGTGCTCTTGCAGGCTTACCCAGATCACAGCTCAGCATCTATGGCAGGCAGGGGACTTGTGGTCTGAGGACAGATAGAGATTGGCAGAGGGTCTGAGTTGTTCCTGTGGGAAATGTCCCTCTCTAAAATAAATGTACGAATGCTCTTGGAAAGTTAGTATTTGCTGTCTTAGGAAAAAAAAAAATGAAAAAATCAAGCAGGCTTGCTTCCTCTCCCTAGCAGACTTTAATGAAGGCTCCTATAGAGTGTGGCTTAATCGCTGTGAAATTATTGCTTCATCTGTGTGATCCATCTCTGTGTCTGTATCAGATCCCTCTGAGCACTTCGGCTGTCATGTCAGCTCCACCACGCTGCCAGGACTGCCTCGTCCGGCCCCCTCCCTGCTCCCCCTCACACTTAAGATAACATGGAGAGAAATTTTTCAACAGACAGAAGACGTTAATCCATAAAGATGGATTTGCATTAGTGTTAATAAAGGCCAAGATAGTGACAGATGAAGGCCTTGCCTCCATGAGGACTCTGTGCTGGCAGTGGAGCACGTCCTTGTGGGGGTGCTCTGGCCTGACGCAGAAGATGGAGTGGGCTGGCAGAGGTGAGGGGTGGCTGCTCTTGTCCTCCTGCAGCCAGGGCCTTACTACTGCTTTACTACCAGCAAATGGGGCTTTGGTCCCAAGCTCTTGGCTGTTCCCGTGGTATTTGGCATGAGGAACGCTGAGTGCAAACCTTACAAAGTGGCAGGGTGGGCTGGAAATGGGATAGAGTTTCTGCCCTGCATCTGAACTGCTTTGCTGTAGTCACTGTAGTGTTATTTTTTTAATTCTTGTTAGCTGTGTGCAGCTATCCATCTCCTGTTCAGAATAATCCTATTTGTGTTGCAATAACAATAGAATTACTGCAGCGAGCATCAAAGCCCGTGTAGGTCATAAGCGTTTTGTTTCACAATCTCAACGCGGTGATGATGATGATGACCTTTTGCTGCCTGCATTTCCATGTACCTGTGTCTCATTAAATATCCCTGCATTGAAATATCTTGCTAATCTAATCTCACCATGTGGCTGCTATATAATTATCTCATTTTGTAAAATATTGCATCTGTCATTCTTCCCCCCCACTTTTGGAGCAGAGGGAGGGTGAGGGAGAGCAGGGAGCAAAGAAGCTGCTGGAGGAGGCAGCAGTAATCCCACTTAAGTGACAATTTGTACATTATCAGTTTGTAATCGCTGCTGTGTGTGCCACCTCCTAAGGACCATGTTCCCATCGCTGTGGGAATCCAGGAAGGGTGCCTCAAGCAGGAAACATGTACTAGGATATTTTGGTTATTTTGAGGATTGTAATAAATATCAGCTTACTCTTCTTGTCCCTGTGGTTGCTGCCTCAGTAAGCTCTGATACTGTTTTCTCATACAGCTCCCCAGTGAGGATGGTGAGCGGAGTTGTTTCACTCTGACCTTCCTCTCTGGGGTGGGGCTGGGGCCAGCAGCCTTCACCCACTAAACCCCAGAGAGAGACTGTCCCTCCCCAAAACACCTTTCAAACTTTGCTCCACAGGAACCTCTCGTGCTGGAACCAAGGAGCTCCTGTGCTGCTCAGCTGGAATAAAGGTGGCTGCTGACCCAGCACTGGAGAAGGGCAGCAGCAGCCTGGGACCCAAAGCCCCTTACTGGGTGGTTGTCTCTGCAAGGTGGCCCAGGGCCCTTCCCTGCAGATCTACCCTGATCAACAACTTAAAATAACAAAGTGAACACACAGCCATTGTCTAATAACACAAAGCTGTGGGGAACAAAGAGCCACAGGGCTCTGTTTTTGTAAACCATCCCCAGGGAAGGACCAGAGTGCATCTGCTGTGGCAGGTTCTTTCTAGAAATAGCAAGTTTAATTAATCATCCTGTTTTCTTTTCTTAAACTATTTAAATTCTTTTCCCCCCAAGGGATAATGCATTGCTGCCTTTTAAATAAGTACTGGAGTTGTAAACTCCTGCCATACTTCTGTCTGGGAGCACATCTGTCTTCTGGCTTGGAGCACATCTGTCTGTGCCTCCCAACCCATTGCTCCCACGTTCTGGCACAGTGGGAAAATCTGTATTTCAGAAAGGAATCACGTGGATTCTTCCAGGCTGCAGAGGGTGTCAGATGCAGAGCCCTTTATCTTCTAAACCCCCTTATCTTTTAATTCTGAGACGTTTTTGTCTGACAGTTCATAAATTTAAAATGTTTCTTAGGTGACTTTTTGCTCCCATTTCACATGTGTTTCACATAAAGACTTTCCAGGCATTTGAGTTCTGTGAAGACTTACTTATGCTCTGGTTTTATGTTCTTATGGGACACACTTGGCATGCTGCAAACCATGATGCTACAATAAGTGACTGTGCACTTTAAAAATATCAAGAGTTGTGACATTTTCCTGTAGCCCAAGCGTCACCCTGAAAACACATCAGAGGTGTGGATTTAGCTCACTGCTCTGAATTGCAGTGAAGTTCGTGTCTGACCCTGACCTCGTGCTGCTCTCTGGTGGCGGAGGGCGATCCCAATGTCGTAGTGATCTCTCTGATCATGTGGTACCTTCAGTGCTGGCTAAGGACGTTTGCACCAGACTTCCCAGGCGTGAACAATGTGTGCTGGACATGTGGGTTCACGGAGAGGCATCTTTACAGCCTGCCTTTATCACCTTTGCAGTGATAGACCCCTGGGATTTTGCCAAACCAGCAGTTGGGAAGATGGTGCCAGCGTCTGGTTGGCATTGCCATGCTGCTGAGCCCCAGGACTTCTCTGGCACATGGGGACAGTGAGTTCTGGACCCTTTGAGGATGAGCCACCTGGCACTGCTGGGGCTGCCACTTCTCCCTGGGGGATGTGGGTGATGGGTGCTGCTCCAGGCACACAAGGGTGAGTCTCTCCAGCCATGACTGACAGCCCCTCTGCCCCTCCAGGGGCTTGCCCTGCCAGCTCCAGTGCCCAGTTGTTGCTGGTTTTCATTCTCCTCTTACTGCTTCTGTTGTTTCCTCTCTGCTGCATGGTCACAACCTCTGGCCATAGATGGATTTCACCACCACCTTGTCTTACTGCAACATCTCTTCAGGCTCTGCCTGCTTGTTCTCACCATGTTTCACCTTCTCGACCTGCCTGTGTTAAACATTTTCCCCCCTGTGCCCTTCCCATGTTTCTCCCAGGTTTCCAAGCCATCATCCTCAGAGTCACTCTCCTGTCAGGCTGCTGCAAAGGCATTTTTCTCTCTTCTGTCTCTGCAAATTGATTTTTCTGCTTCAAAATACTGCCTCACCAAGACTTTCTGTTGTTTGCCCTGGACTTTCCTCCTGCTCCCTCTGCCCACCCTGAAGTGGATTTCTCCACTTTATCTCATGTCTCTGCAGCAGCCTCCAGGAATACAGGAGGCTCCCAGAGGCAGTGGGTGTTCGCTGTGCTGTTCGCCTGTGTGGCATGCCGGGAGCAAAATCCATCTCCTGTGGGCAGCTCTTTGCACCTGTGTGAGATTTCAGGGAAAATATAGCTGCGTATATATTGATAAGATGTACAGAGCAGAGAGGACAATTGAATTGCTGTGAGTGGCACATGCATCAGTGTCCCTGACAATCCGGTAATTAGCTGGCAGAGCAGAGCGAGCAGCGAAATGAGCCCGGCAGCTTGTTTGCAGACATTAGGGGCTGACTCCCACCGAGTACCTGCTCACTGCTCTGACATCTGGGGCCGTGATGAGACCTGATGGCTGCTTCTGCTTAAAGTCACTGTCACCTTGGAGATCGCTACCAATGAGCAAACCTAGGGACAGCAAATCCTCCTGCAGACACTGGCGGTCCCTGCCTGCCGCAGAGCCGTGCTAGGGTGATGGGTGCCCCCACTCCTGGCTCTCTGATGGGGTTGTTTGCAGGATTGAGGGGGCTCACACTTGTGGCATGGTGGCAACACCTCAAAACCTTATTGTTGGAGACTGCAGGTCTCTCTCCCTTCCTTCCTGTTCTGAATTTTCTGTGTCACTGGTAACATGTGTCTGTGATGGATGTGTCTTTGCCTTGGACCAGAGTTGGGGACACCAGGGAAGCAATGTCCCACTCACAGTGCAGGGCCATTGCAGGCAGACACATCAGCAGACGTGTGTGCAGGTGGGACATGGCAAGGAGGGGTCTGCATTGCATTTGGTAGCCAAAGTCCGTTGGGGAAGAGGAATGCTCTGGGTGAAATATTCCTGCTTGGGTTGTCATGAGCACTGTGCTACAGTCCCTCAGCAGGGGCTTATAAAGAATTAACCTGCTTTGGAATAAGAGGGGTGATAGGTAATTGGATTAATCAGAGATTAGAAGATACGGTGTACGTTTTCTCAGTATTGATCCCTGTAGGATCAGCGCTGTTCAATGGTTTTGTATGCAGGAGGCTGAGAGCACCATGCCAAAGGTGCCTGGTACTCCTGGCTTGTCCTGCGTGGTGAGAATGGGTCAGGTGCAAAGAGCTGCAAAGGACATCCGGTGGCAAGTGGCTGCCTGGTAAAGCAGCAGATGAAATCCAGCATCGTTGAAGGCTGAGTGACACACGTGAGGAGAAACAACCCTCACTCCGTAAGCAATGCCATGGGCTGACCCAGCTGTTGCTGGTGAGGAGCTGTGTTTCAGAGTTAGGATTAACACTTCCATGAGAATATTGACTTGGTACTCTGTAATGATCCAAACCTCAGGTTGAGTGTAATGGATTTTTTGGAAACAAAGAGAAAATGAAACCCAGAACATGGTTATGGACTGTTGCATTAATCTATGTGTGTCTGCGTGGGAAATAGATACAGCATGCAGCTCTGATCCCTGCTGCAGAGAGCAGTGGGGAGCCAGGGCAGGGACAGAGCAGGGTGACAAGGGCCGTGGACATCCTTACGAGCTTTGGCAATGTAAGTGACTCAAAAGCTGCAGAGGGGTAACCTGGGCTGTGCAGACAGGGCTGGGCACTGTGGGGTCTGTAGGAAATGTCTTTTCTTTGCTACTGATAATCAGTTGCTGGGGCATCAAATTAAATTAATAGATGGCAGGAGGAGAGCAAACACACGTGGTTCCTCTATGGCAGGAGGAAGGAGAACAGTGGAACTGGCTGCCAGATGAGTTTAGAAAGCTTCCAGAAGTAATTAGACAAATTTGTAAGAGGAAAATGCTATTGAGAGTGTTGCTGGCACTAGCAGTGATGAGCTAAATCTCTGCATCACGGGATGCTGGAGGTCAGGCGGATGCGGGGGCAGCAGTGGGTGCTCGTGTGATCATATGGCTTTCCCTGAGCATCCCCAGTGGCTGTGCTTGGGGAGATGGTCCTGGACTGACTGAAGCTGGTTCATCTCTGCTCCGGGTGGCATCACCGTGCCCTGTTGGGGACATTTTCACATAGTGGACAAATGGAGCAGTGGTTTGGTAGAGTGCAGAGTACAGGAACTGAACACTGGAGAACCGAGCACAGCCATTGCAGGGCTGAGACAGCAGCAGGGCATCATGCTGGCATAGCTGTGGGTCCTGCTGGGGTGAGGATGGCTGGAGGCCCTAAAATCCTGGTACTGGATGCATATGAGCATTATGGTCACAAGAGGGTGAGGGTGTGGAGGGAGTCAAGCTCCTGGGGGATATCTGGGTAGGAGGCATCACTCAAGGAGTTGGAGGTGGAAGTTGGAGCTCTGTGTGTCACCAGGGCAGCAGCCAGCATCCCTGTAAGACTGGAAGGCTTGGGCTGTGTCTCAGAGAAAAAAGGTCATTCATGTTCCTGTTTTCTGGCTTTGTGAAGGTGTGTTGGGCTGTTACCTTCACGTGAAGCAGCTGGATAGTCACTGAGAGAGGTGGGGAACGAGAAATACCATCTGGTTGGTGACCATTGGTGTTCCTTGACCCTGGCACCCTGTTCGGTGCCCAGCCAGCTTGTCACTGCTGCTGTAGTGCTGCTGCCATTCCAGGGACACAGGATAGCACAGCCACGCAGGGAGAGGAAAAGCAAAGCAAATAAACAAGGAGCACAACTTAAAACCTCTCCAAGTGTGCAGTGTTTTGTGACTAATACTAATGTAATTGCTGTCATGCTTTTAACATAATGCTTTTATCTCCCAGATAGACTGCTTCTGGTCATTAATCTCAAGGATTTCTAACAACAGAGCATGGGAGAGATGCAACTGTTATGCCCAAGAGTGGTCAAAGGGGTGCAGAGCATCCCAGAGCACACCCGGGACCGGGGCTGTGGGCTCCCTGTGGGGGTATGCTCACAACTTTGCTCTGAATCCTCAGAAATCCTGAGGCTGAACAGGGCTCTTTCTGTTTTTTCTCCTTCTCTTGTATCACTGTGCCCTGCTGGCCCACAAACCCCTGGCAAAAGCCGCCTGACAGCTCTGTCAGTGTGCCTGTGCCATCCCCATCCCCTGCTCAGCATCCCTCTGTCCCTCTTTAACCTTGAGGAGCAGCACTCGAAGCAGCTTCTCCCTCTTTCCCGGCTCTCTGAGGTTCGTAGACACAAAGGCCAGGAGGGACAGTTGCAGCCATCAGCTCTGACCTCCTGCCTAACACGGGCCAGGGAATTTCACCCAGTAATTCCTGCCTCCAGCCCCTGCCTTCTCTCTGAGCTGGAAAGCACCACACAGATGGACCCATTGGCGATGTTTCTGGTTTTGAGGTCATGCTGGTCTCATGTAGGATTGTCTGCTGAGGTTTTTGCTTTTGGTTATTTTCTGTTTGGTTTTTCTGCCTGCTATGAGCTGGGTCAGATCTGAGGATGCACAGCTGTGCTGAACCTGCTCCTGCTGCTGGGTCAGGACCTGCTTGCAGAAGCCTCCTCCTGAGAGTTTGCTCCAGGCAAGACTCTCCAGGTCGGTGTTGCTGGAGACTCCCAGCCACACAAAACAGCCACTGCAGTGGTGGCAGAACCAAAGGAGCAGGGGCAAGGAAATCCAGGATAATTTCCAGGAATTCAGCTCACTGCCTCATTTATTTACTGCAAAGGTCTCAAAATGTCACCGGGCCCCCTGAGACACTCAGCCATGCTGAGGGTGAGCTTCCCTGAGGTCTTGTGACTGCTCAGGAGGAGCAGCCTGTGCTGGGCTGCAGCCTTGCCCTGGGGCTTATTTAAGGTGACAATGGGTAACACAGGGTGCCAGCCGTGCTGGATCCTGCAGCACGAGGATGCTCTCGAGACTGCTGTGAGCCTGAGCGAGGCTTTAACCACAAGGTCAGTTGTACCTGCTAAGCCTAAAATAATCTGCAAGCCACCTTGGGAACAAGGGTATCATATCCCTGCAACTGCCTGCAGGCACTGCTGCTGCAGGCAGTGAGGGAGAAGGGCTTGGGGAAGGGACCGTGGCCAGGACTTGAGAGCCACTGGGCACATGGGGTGTGAGGAGGGCAGCGAGGAGGGCAGCTTGGCTGTGTCCCCATCCCGTTTGTGTTATACACTGCACATGCCCTTGAAATTGTCTGGATTTCAAAGGAGGAAAATGAACTGAACCCAAACACTCGCTCCCACCTTCCCCTGCTCCCCCGTCACCCGTATGAATGAGAGAGTCTGGGGTGTTTTTCACCCTCAGGCAGAATCTCATCTCACACACTGCTCCCAGCTTGTCCCCAGCCAGCTCTGGCTTGACACTGAGGGTGTGCCAGACCCCGCAGAGGCTGTGTTGGAGGGCAGTGTCCTGCTGCAGAGTATTTCAGACCTTTCTGACCTCACTGGCTTAAGACTTTTCCCCTCCCTCTGCTCTAGAAAATCAAAAAGGGTTTCTCTTCTTGCGTCCTTCCTCCGTTTGGAAAACAGTCGTCCCTGTGGATCATACGGTGGGAGAGGGATGCAGAGGGATGCAGCAGGCATCTCCCACATGCTCTGCCCATGTCCATCCCCAGTGCAGTGCAGCTGCAGGCTCTGGCTGTGCTGTGCTCCTCACCACTGTCCCTGGGCTGGCAGGCACTGGAGGCAGCTCTCCTCTGCTGACAAAATGCTTCCGACCACACAGTCAGAACAATTTTGACATTTTGGGAAAGGAGAGAAATCTCACTCGGCATTGTGCATGGTTGGCAAAACTGTTGCTGACAGCATGAATAAAGGTGGACAGCTCTCAATCAACCTTGATTTGCTATTTATTTCTAATTCAGACGTATTATCAGCAAACCATCCCTCAGATCAGGCTGGAAGATTCTGTATGTGAGTGTTGCACTGTGTTTGAGCTATAATGACAGCTGTGACTTTTGGTGTGTTGTGAGCCAGGAAGGTAGGATGCCTCCTTGGCCTGCAGAATCCTGAAGGGATCATTGTGGGCATCACCACTTGCTTTTTTGGGTTTGGGCATCTCTGTTCCCTGTCCTGGAAATACAACCCATGCCCAGGGAAGCTGAGAGCCTTGGGAGCTGTGGCAGAGTGGGATTTCAGGCCTGGTACACCCCAGCCTGCTGCGAAGATTGATGTGAATATGTGGGAAGTGGATCCTGGGCAGCAATTTTGGAAAGAAGAAGCCTTTCCAAATCTTGCCAGGTGTGGCAGAGAGACCAGGTCTTTGCTTCATCTCTGTTGATTGAATGGAACATTCAAATACAGCAACCTTTATGAGGCAAATGTCATTGGTAAAGCACCAAGATTTGCTTTGTTGTTGTCAAAAGGCCACTCTGACACTGCTGCACCTTGGCAGCACTAGGGCTGTCTGTCTGTCCTGCACACGGGTGCGATGGCACACGCTGCTCCAGGGCATCCATCCCCAAGGGACCAGCAGCAGCCACCCTGCAGCTCCTCAAGATGCTGAGCTTTTCTGGGATATTGCCCCAGGGGCTGTTTGGAGCACCCAGCTTTGCCATTTCACTCATGATGTGCAGGTCAGTTTTCCCAGTGAAACATCCCACTGGGAATGCACGGACTTTTGTTTCCAGTGAGCGTCCCCAAGACCATGTTCTTCCAACTCCCCCAGATGAAGCCTTTTGTACTGATGCTCTGAATTAACTCAGGTGAAATTAAAATGTTGTCCAGCTCTGTGCATGTGATTGGGATGATCTTCTCCGTTGCCTGTTCAAGCAGACAACTCCCAGGTCACTGTCAGGAGGAAGGTTTGGTTTTAGAGCAGGTAGGAGCTCATTCCCCCACAATTTCTATGTCATGTGTTGAAGTGCCCCTTAGGAGGCACAGTCAGGATTTAAGAGGCCACGAGCCCTTCCCATCCAGCACATCCCTGTGCAGCCCCTGTGAAACCACCAGCGCTCAGCCAAGCTGCCTCCTTCATCCTTAGCCAGCATGAGGGGGACCAGGCAGGAACCATCCTGTGGCTCCTGTGCTGATCCCTGCTGGAGCAGCACCTGCGGAGATGCTGTAGACACGCTCAATTTCCATGTGTGAGTTATGGCTTCCCCATCTGTAAAATAAGAATGCCTTCCTTTTTTTTCCCTTGGTGCTGTGCTATATTAAGGGTCTGCTCTATGGTGCTGCAGCTTGTCCTTGCTGCTGGGCTTGGAGGGACAGGAAAGCATCACTTCACTCTGTGCTTTGGCAGAGGTTCTGGTGCAGAGGGGCCGGGCATCCACGGCTCCCCTGGAATTGACAGCCTGGCCCCCAGCAGCTGCTCCCTTCAGTTCATTCCTCTCTCAGAGCTGCAACAAGTGTGTGCTCCAAGGGGGTGATTGCATTGAGTATTTTACTTCCCCCCCCAGTGTACGATGCCATATGGGAATGTACCATCAGTCAATTATGGCTTCTTTTCATCTCTAAATAAAATGATTTGTTAATTTGAGTGAGTGATCACTGCATGGCCAGGATGCTTTTCCTGCAATGGCGAACAGCTTGCACGCTCGCAGAGATGGATGGTGAGCCAATGCCACTGGATACTTTCTGGGGTTGTTTTCAATTTAGCTGTGAATTGAATGAGAAGAAAAACGTTTCTCTTGGCAATTTGATAGGCACTAGCTCTTCTGACAGATGTTGGAGTTTATTATCCCACCGGGACAATGTTTTGTAGTTCAGAATTGCTAATTGCTTTGAAGGCTTGGTGCTGCGGGAGGAGCGGGATGAGCTGTCTGCAGGTAGCGGGTGCTGCCAGCACCCGAGGACCCGGCGTGATGGACTCTGTTGCCTTCCTGCTAATGGCTTGTGACTGCAGCTGCCAGCCCAGGCCTTGGTGCTGCGTCCTGGCAGGCCCCATGAGGTTTGTCAGCAGGGCTGGTGCTGACTCCTGTCCCTGGGGAGGGCTGGGCTGGGGGGAAGCCCCGCTGTGCTGGCACCCATCCCTGTCCTTCTCCATTCCTGGCAGGGTGGGGAGGGCTGGCCAGCTCCTGGTATACATGTGGCACCAGGCAGGCACTCCTGGCATGTGGGGCATGCAGCCCATGGGGCAAAGCCAGCAGCTGGTGTAGATGGTGCCTGACAGTGTTCCCTCTGGTGTAGATGGCACAAGCTCTGTGGCACTCAAAGCAGACTGGTGGTCCTCAGCCACCTTGGTCCACAGATACCTTGTCTGTGTCACGATACTTTAGGGATATCTGGGGGCTTTCTGGGTGCTGCTGCATGTGGGTGCACTTCCTGCTGTGACCTTGGTGCCAGGGAGCTGTGGCATGAGCCCACCCCCTGCAGCCTGGCTGCTCATCCCCAGGGCCATTTCTTCTCCTGCTTTGCTGCCCGTTGTGCTGCTCTCCTAGCCAGCTGCCTGATGTGCCCTCCTCACCACACATCAAACAGCCCAGCACATGCCTGTGCTCTTGGGGTAACCACGGTGCTTCAGATGATGGCAGTAAGTCTGGCAGAGCCCTGCTCCTTTCCAGCCCTCCCCATGTGCTTCTGTGGCTCCAGGAGGAAGGTTGAAAATTCACAAAAGCTGTTAAGAGGAGCCACAAGCTGGTTAATGCAAATTCTTTGCAAGCCCATCCTCCCGAAGTGGAGCAGAGGCAGCCAGAGGTGAGCATTTGCCTCTGCAAACAGCACTTGGCAAACATCAGCACAGCGGGATCTGGCAAGGCCATGGGGCACACGGGGCACACGGGGAGTTTGCTCTGCCAGCCGGGCCGTGCAGGTGCTGCCGGAGCTGGATTAGGTGAGGCTTTTAGGCCTGCTGTGCGAGCAGCTCTGATAACAGCAGCAGTAGCAGCTTCCCTGGCAGAGACGTCACCAGGTTGTGCTTCTCCTGCATCGAGCTGTCTCTTTGCCCTTCGTTTGGTGGGTACCGAGCACTGTTGGGGCCCTCAGCTTTGCTGTCTGCAGTGCCCAGCACACCCCAGCATGGGGAAATGCAGCCTGGGGCTGCACAGTGACCCCAGGCGTGGGAGCCATGCCCAGGGGCATCATGGCTCAGTGAGGGCAGCAGCAGGGATGGCTCCTGGGAAGCTCGTGCATTTTTGGAACCTTGCTTGCCCACCCGCTCCTTTTACAGGAGCACCCCCTTTCTCTGAGGCTGCCTGCCACCCCTCACATCCCTCCCTGCTGTGCAGTGAGAGCCTGGCAGCCCCTGTGTCCTTCCTGTGCCCTTGGAGATGAGAAGCCTTTGGCAGCGTGGAGCATGGCAAGGGCAGAGCCAGGCAGCAGCAGCCGCCTCGGGGTCTCTCTGTGGCGGTGCCCACTGTGCTGCCCAAGGGATTTGGGTCCCTGCAGAGAGCACAAGATGCCAGAGGCTTTCCAGGTGGCTGCCCACCATGCCCAGGCTGGGAAGAGCAGGCAGCAATGAGTGCCCAGCCATGCTCTAGCCCTGGATGAGAGCAGTTATGTGTGCTGTGCTCCCCTGATGCTGCTCCTCGGCTGGAGCTTCATCACTTCCCCATCCCCAGCCTGGAGTGTTGATGGAAGTGCCTGCAAGGAGCTGGGCTGCATCCATCCTTCTGACCATGCTTTGCCTTCCTACAGGGACTTGTGCCCTTGTTCCCTTGCTTCCCTCCCTGGTATTTTTTTCTCTTTAACCCTTAACACAAATGTGGTGCCTGTGCTGGGTCTGGGATTTGTGTATCAAGTGGGGCCTGGCTGCAGTGTCTTAATTTTGCCTTTGACTCGCTGTCTGGGTTCAGACAAATAACTTTACCCCTCTCTTTGTGGTGCCCTGGGCATCATGCAAAGATTAGTCCAGGCTAGGAAAAAGACCCTCCCTGTATTGTTAATGGTGAGAATTAAACCAACTCTGGGTCCAAACCCAAAACTTGGACCCCAGCGCTTCCGAGCCTCAGGGAAGCCGGAATCTGAAACTTGGCTCTGAACCTCCTAATTAAAGCTGAAATAATGAAGTTGAGGGGGATACCTGCTCCTTTCTAATGCTGCTTGTGCCCAGCCCTTGCTGGGCTGGATCCTGACTGAGTAGCCGGGGCTGCCTGCTGGAGCCAGGCGTGCTTGTGCCTGGACCTCTACGTGGGAGGGGACTCAAACACACTGGTTGTGAGTGAAATTGAGAAGAAATGCAATCTGCACGTGTTTTAGTCCATATAAGGTTTTGTGTAGGATTCTTTGGGGGGAAAAAAAAAAGTATCCCAAAAATGGGACCTAAAGAAGCTGACAGAGCTAGAAATAAATTTGTTTCTGCCAGTCTCCTCCCAGCCTGGTCCTGGAAGCTGAGCTGCTGCTGCTCCATGGGGTGCCGGTGTCCAGGGATGGATTGCTTGTCTTGATGTCCCTGTGAGTCGCCGTGAGTCCGTGCCCTCTGTCCATCCATGGGCAGGCTGCTGGCAGGGGGGCATGGAGGCACGCAAGCCTTGCAGCCCTCTTTGCCTTGCATGCTGCCATGGGGTCAGGCAGTAGGGTGCCAGAGAGGCCAGGCCCTGGCAGGACTTTCTTCGGGGGCTTCATCCTTTGTCCCCTGCCTTGGCTTCCTCTGCCATGGCAGGGAATGGAGGATGAGCCGAGCTGCTGGCGTGCTCTGGGTCCAACCATGCTTCCCCCAGCTCTGCTGCCTGCAGCCTCCCCATCACTGGTGTCAGAGCACTGCTGGGTGTTCTGGTGCAGACAGGGCTCCCGTGACCTCCAGCTCACCCCAAATTCCCTGGGGCAGCTCCTTGTGCCAGAAGCACTGGTGTGTGTGGGTCACTTCCTCCCCAGAGCATCTCTGGGACCAGCCAGGCAGGCTTGTGCCAGTGGGAGGGTGAGGGGTAAGGGCCGTGTCCCCCCAGCCACACCAGTGGTACCCACATCTTGTGTCTATCCCTGCTTGACTTCCCTGGGGAGGGAGCTCCCTCCTGCCTGGCTCTCAGAGATGGGGACCGAGCCTCCTGCTCTGTGGGAGAACATGGCAGGGAGGGTGGTGAGGTACTGACACAGGTTGCTCAGAGAAGTTGTGGATACCCCACGCCTGGAAATTTTCAAGGCTAGGTTAGATGGGGCTTGGAGCAACCTGGTCTGATGGAAGGTGTTCCTGCCCATGGCAAGGGGTTGGAACTGGATGATCTTTAAGGTCCCTTCCAAGCCAAACCATTCTAGGATTCTATTATTCCATGTCACCTGGCGTGCAGTGGGAGAAGGCCGAAGGATGGAGCACAGCCACTGTTACACCGGGCACCTGGGGCAGGTGCTGCCAGCAGCACCTCCGGGGATGTGGTTTGCAGCATCTCTGGGGATGTGATTTGAAACGTGTACCTCTTCCCAGGGCCTGTGTGCCAGTTTGTCCCAGTGGAGCTGTGCTGGGAAGGGCAGCAGGCTACATTCAAGGCTGCAGGGAAAGTGCAGCAAGTCCACGTTGCTGGACAGAGCTCAGCGATGGGCACGGGGACTAAGGCTGCAGGGGTGGCAGCTCCCAAGGAAGGGAGGCTGTGCGCTGAGCAGGAAGGGCAGAGCACAGCGTCCCTGGTCCTTGGATGCACTGTGGGATTAAGCAGAGCTGCTGTGGATTTGTTAGCACTGTAATGAAACTAATTTTCTTGCTCGCGTGGTATCACAGGGACCAAACACTGCTGCAGCAGCAGCATTTCCCTGCTCCCTGTGCTGCTTCAGTCTGTGATTCCTGGGAGGAGCTGTGCCTGGAGTGCCGGTGTTTTCCTTGGAGGGGCTGTTGGATCTGGGCACTTAGTGCTTTATTTCAGCTTCTGTCAGGGCTGTGGGGAAAGTAAAGGCTGGAAGAAAGGCTAAGAGGAGAAGTGATGGAAATCTCAGCTGGCTATAGGAGAGATGGAGAAGCAGATTGTAGTGTAGAAGTCTTTGATTGACCACACTACCATTTTGTGGCTTTTTTCTCCCTCTCTCTGGATAAAGCTGCAGCGTGACATCCATGCCATTAAACGGGCCATGTTCAAAAGAGAAAATTGCTGCTATTTTCCCCCTTTACTGCCATAAAAAATTGATCCCACATAGCATCCTTATTTCAAAGACTGCTAAAAAAAATACAAAATTCTCGTTTTGGTTTCTGACAGCTGCATAAAGCATTTTTTAAACAAAAGGGACATGAAACATGTAAAAAACCCCTCAACCCTTCCCATCCCCTGAAGTTTTTGCTCCAGAAAGATGCCCTTATTTTGAGAAGTGAGTGGGGAGAGAGAGCACAATTGTGACAGTATGAGAAGGGATTTGGTTTCTCTCTTGAAGCTGGTGATCAAAATTATGACTTTGCTGGTAGCTGGACAATAGCTGGAGCAGCAAACCCCCTTGCTTCCCTGGCAGGGATGGGATGGATTTCCTTCAGTAGCTGAGTGCTTTTAAGGGATAATGGCAAAGAGCTTGCACTGAGGTGGGAAGGCAGCAAACTGAGGAGCTGAGGTCTTACGGGGTCAACAGTCTGACCCTTCGTGTCAGGGAGAAATGGGGTGTCTGAGCTGCATCCTCCTGACCACACTGGTGTCTTGCATCTGTCCCTGCTCATCAGTGGGACCTCCCTCCTGGCTGGCAGAGTGGCACCCTGGGAGGGTGATGGGCAGGAGGAAAGTGAGAGGGAGGAGTGGGAAGCCCAAAAGTGGATTTAAATGGGTAGCAGGTCATGGCAGGTCCCTGCGGAGGGAGGGAATGGAGCTAGGTCAGGTAAGGACTGGGTCAGCTTTGAGTCAGTGTTGATGGAGCACGTGAGAAGGATGGAGCGGTGGGGGATGAAGGGGAATGTGGACCTGGTGGAAGGGGACTTCAGAGAGCAGGGTAACAGGAGGTCAGCTCAGCTCAGCTCTCACTGAAGGAGGTAATGATCTTAATAAGAATCATCCCATTTAAACAAGATGCTTTTCTGGAAAGACAATTAAGCAGAGAGAGTGTTGAGAAGCACCGAGCCGGGCTGCCAGGACCCCAACGAGCAGCAAGCTGCTGCTCCCTGCTTCCCACCTGCTCTCCAGCTCCTCCACTCTGCTCTCTTCCTGATCAACGCCCAGCCTCCTGCAGCCACTGGGCACGGGTGCAACTGGTGCCTGTCCCAGCAGCAGGGGTGGGTGACACTGCAAAGCCAATGAGCATTTCCAGCTGAAAAGTTTTTCATATGCTTATTGTCTGACTTGGCTGAGTGCCCTGCAGGTCTGCAATTACTGGAATGATTCCTGGGGAGAAGCGTGGTGGTGCCAGCGAGGTATCCCTGCTGATGTTGGGTGAGACAGGGTTTGATAGAGGACTGGAGAGGGAAGGTGACAACCCAATGAGCTGTTTGAGCTGCATGGGTTGTAAATGGTGTCACCTAAGCAGCATCAGTGCAGGCCCAGCCTCCTCCCTCCAAGCGAGCAGGGCCATCAGCAGGGCCATCAGCTGTGCCACCAGATCGTCCCCATATCTTCTCCCCATGCCCATTGACATCTGTTTGCCTTTTGTGTCCAGCAGGCCTCTGAGTTATGAGGCTCTTTCCTCCACCAGGATCTCAGGGAAATGATGAAGAGGTAGATGAGCTCTCCATAAATAGCTCTGCCATTAAAAACACTCAGCTCCTGTTTTAATGTTAGCAGGATTAGCTGTCTGCAAAAGCACAGGCTTAAGACTCAGCAGTAGGCTTTGCCCTGGTAATATGTCTCTATTTTCTCAGGCTTGATTTCTCCAGCCAGCCTGGCTCTGAATGCAATAAATTTTGCTCTTCTTTACACCTCAGCTGATGACTTATTTTTTGGAGCCTGTGTCCTTGGCTAGTCAGAGACCCTTCAAAGCTACATTTTGTGCTTGCTTACTCTGAAACCAATGAGGTCCTTACAGAAAGAACTGGTGTGCAGCTATTAGGGTTGAAGGATATCACTGGTGCAGTTCTCCAATCTCCAAATTAATCTTAGTTTTGATTAATGGCCCGGTTGCAAAAGGGGATGTGCTAGACAAATCTATTAGGGTGCCACGTGGGTTATGCAGGTAGAGGAGGGTCAGGTTGTCACCAAGAAGCCCCACGAGCTTGAGGAATGGGCAAATGTGATGAGCCTGGGATGGAAGGATGACACAGTGCATGGGTGGTGAGACAAGAGCTTCTTCTGCAAGTGGGGGATTGGCTGACTAGAAAGTCTGAGCTGTGATTGCTGGTTGTAGGGTGACCATGAAGTGCTGATGTGATGTGTTTGTGGAAAAAGCACACGGGATGTAGGGAAGCTCCCAGGGGAGCCTCACACAGTAAGACACAGGGAGACAAAATGCTGTCCCATGGGGCTCTGGTGGCCTGTGATCACCTCGCTGTGTGTGCTGCCCTGGGAATCCCAGCAGCCTGGGAGCAGCTATCTGTCCTCTTCAGCCGTGCCTGCAGGCAGCTTCCAGGGAGGGGAGAGATGGGGGCTGGTGGGGTACCTGCCACAGCTTTGTCTGGGACATCTGCCTGTAAGCATGAGTAAGAGCCCAAAGGTTGGGGGAGATCCCCCTGTTCTTGTAAGTACAGCAAGGAGATCAATGTGCAAGGGAAGAAAGGTTGCTCAAGTTCATGTACAGCATCAACCCCAGAATAAATGGGAAATTTCCAGTGGATAGCTCCAGGCTACAGACCTGAAGGTTTCCAACCACCAGAGGAAGCTGATTCCGGAAAGTCACCCTACCAGCAAGAGCAGAGGCAATCAGCCAACATGTCTCCAGGCAAGTTGGTTAGCAGTTTCCAAAGGGGTCCTCAGGAAGCAGGTGCCTGTGGTTGGTGACCCCAGGCCACCTCTCTGGCCACCGTGGCTCCAGAGAGCAGAGCTGTGCCTGCCCCTGCCATGTGCCAGCATGGCTGGGGCACTGTGGTGCACTGCCTGTTTGTTTTGGGTTTGGTTTGATTTATTTTTTTTCACTGCAATATAAACCCAGTGTGTCTTTAAGGCCATGCATGTGTAGGGGGATTTGCTGATGGCTCATCTTTCTAGCAGGCTTTTTCAGCTGAATGTCAGTTTATTGCTTTTGCAAATTGTCTTGTGCCTACACAGAACCGGCTGCCTCAGCAGAGGGCTTTGCCAACAGCCTGCTCTATAAAAGGGTTATTAGGATAACAAGAAAGAAAATAGAAACCTTTGCAGAATCATAACAGTATAGCGTAGCTCTCCCCCTCCCCTCTCCCAATTTATTACCCTCAAGTGCTTCTGAGTTGGACTTAAACCATTGTGCTGCTGAATATAAACAGCAAGGTTAAAGAAGCCCAGACAGGAGCAAACTCTGTGGCAATTATCTGGTCAATGGCAGGGCACCGATCTGTAGCTCGGTGTAAACATCATCAGGAAAATATGCACCGTTTGCAAATTAAAAAGCAATTGCATTGTCTCGAGCCAAGCCAGAAGCCTTCTGGGATGATTAGGGTCTCACCAGTGGAGCCAGCCAGAGCATCCTTCGGGTCTCTGACATCAGCCCTTCGTCACAGCAGCCTACTGCTGGATATTTCTGTTCTGTCTGCAGTGTTTCTGTACCTGTCTGGGGGGCATGTTTTATCAGATGGGTTTGTTTTCAGAAAAACTCACAGATTTCACCGGTAAAAGGGAGGCAGGCAGAATAAGGCAAGAAAAAGCCAAGGTGGTCTTTTTGTGATACTTCTGAAATTATATTGTGTTTTTCTAAGCTTTCTGGAGAGGGAAACAGTAAGTGGAATGTTCTGGTTGACACACTGCAGATTTGGCTTGTTTGTTGTTTTTCTAACTTTTAGGGTCAACTTCTTTAATAAAAAACGTTTTTGGCGCTACTCTTCTCCTCCTTGCTTGTTCTGACTGTTGTGCCTTACAGCTCTCTCTGCAAGAGGGGAGTTGTTCTCTCTTGTTTGAAGCCAGCTGGGACAGAGATTAAATGACTTGACGAAATTCACAGAAAGCCCGAGCAGAGCTTGTGTCTTTGAGCCCTGAAGAAGCAAAAGGCTGGACCCGACTGCCTCTTTCTGTTGCCTGATTTCCTTGGGGTTCAAGAGTCTTTATTGCTAATTCTGAGCTATACACTGAAGTGCTGAGCCTGGGAGAATATTATGATCTAGCAGGGATTTGCATAAGCACAGGTTGCAGGGTTGGACCCAGAGACGCGTGGGGCAGTTTGGTGTGTGAACAAAACACCATAGCCAGCTGCCCTCCACGTTCCAGGGGTTTTGTAGGTGACTGGACGTCTGTGTTCATTTAAACCAGGCCTTTATGTGGAAAGATGATGGAAGTCACCTCCTCAGCAATCACTTTTCCCCTCACTGCAGGTCAACCTAAGCTGTGTGGAGCAGAATGGCTCCCATCCTGCCAAAAGCAGCACACCATCTCACCTCAGCTTCTGTGGGTTCCTGCTTCTATTTTTCCTGGCCCCATTGTTTGAATTCTGCTCAGCTCCATCTTTCACTGGCCCCTTCACTCACTGAGCTCCTTCTTTTCCTTCCCTGCTGCTTTCCCACTTTCTGCCGAGGCCAGGAGAAGCAGTGTTGGTCTCCAGGTGAAAGAGACAAAGCGGGGCTCGTGTGCCAGTGGATGGAGGTGACAGTGGGACTGAGCAATGCACTCCCATAGCAATGCTTTGTCTCCACTGCTCATGGCCAGTGAAAAGCATAACAAGACACCAGCACTGTCCTGGATGCTGCTGGGCTGTGGCAGGCAGGGCAGGGATCTCAGTGCCAGCCACTCTCCAACATCCTTAGCTGGATCACTCTCCAGATCAGCTCCAGTCATGGGAGCACTCACTGGGGCATTTCCTTTTGAGATAACAGATAACCTAGCAGCCAGTACATGGCTGGGTATTGACGGGAAGAAGCCATGCTTGGTCCCCAGGGCTGAGCTGCCAGGAGCTCTCAGGGCTCCTGGCTCCAGTCATCTGCTCCAGCAGCCTGGTCCATGCACAGCCCCCTGGATGTATGGCTGAATCACCATGTGGGACTGATCCCAACACCCTCCTGAGTGAGCTCAGCCACAAGAGAAGTTCCAGGGAGGTGTCTTGTTTGGGGACCGGGGCTTCCAGAGGAGAAACCTGTCCTGGGCACGTTTCTTGAAGCAGTTTCTCTGAACTGCTGAGCATTCCTCCTTTTTATGGTTGTGATTTCAAAGTGGATAAAAGCACCTGGTGCCTTTGGATTGTGTGTGTGCAGAGGTTCTTTCTTTAACCAGCTTGTTCCTCTAGTTAGGCTGGGAAGAACAGTTTGGGAGCTGCACTGCTTTGGGTGCCTCTGCCAGGAGCAAGCTGCTCTATTCCCACATCCCTCTTCCCAGGAAAGACCTGCTTGGCTCTGCCCCAGCCCTTGTCACCTACACCAGGCTCCCCAGGCAGGCCCAGGAGGTGCGTGATCATCGGTGGTTACACCAGGCAGGATAAGCAGCTTGGCTCTGCTTAAGCTGGGAATCAATAGGGGATTAATTTGCATTAAACACGCGCTGCAGAGGGAGGGTTCGCCCTTCTCCCCAAGGTGGTGTGGCCACGGATGGGACACAGGGGCCACTGACAGACACTTTGTACCCATCACCCTTCAGCAGTCAGCCACCAGTGACAACCAGAAGCTGGTGAGAGGAGTGCTGGTGCCTAGGGAGAGCACTGGGGAGCTGGGAACAGTGCCAGCACTGGGCTCCCACTGTTCCAGGAGCGCAGGGAGACATCTCTGTTCTCCTTCACGTGCCTCCATGCAGAGCTCCCATGGGTGCTCTGCCTCCAGCAGTACTTTGTGTTTATGGGGCTTTTAAGGTGATTCCTATAATCTGCTTTGTCTTTTGAAGCTATGAGCCAAATGTATTCCCCCTGACGCCAGTGTGCTTCCATGGGAATGGAATGTGCTGGTTTTGTGCCGTGGGAGACGTCTCCACTGAGCTTGGTGCAGGTGTGCCTGGTGAGCAGGGTCACCGTGCCAGCACCTGGTGTGGGCCTCGAGGCTGCATCCTGCTCCTCTGGAGACGAGTTTGAAAAGGGACTTTCTTGCTTTCCCTTTCCTAAAATTGCACTTTAGAGCCCATAAAAATGGAAAGCAGAGCTGAGAGAGGCCGTTGCCAGTTCGTCCTCCTGCAAAGGCACCTGGCAGGAGAGGTGATGGACATGGGAGGTTGCCAGGACCCCCTGCAGCCTGACCAGAGGTAGCCAACCACACGTGGAGAGCTGCTCAGGGTGTCCTGTCCCCACCAGGATCGTTACCAGCACAGAAGTCATGCAGCTGACCTCGGCAGGGACCCAGCCTGCCTGACTGGCTGGGTTGGCATCACTGCTCCTCCCAGTGAGACTCGGTCCCTGGGGAGCAGCCTTGAAGAGGGCTCTGGTGCTTGTGACTTGCGGGGTGTCACATCCCACGGGGACAGTGCCCTGAAGCTGTCCCAGCTTAACGCAGAACTGAGAAACAGCGGCAGGCTATGCCCAGCCTTCAGGACAGAGACAAGGACAGAGGTGCTGGAACATTGCCTCCAGATCAGCTGTTGGTGTAAGTGAGCCAATAAGGGATTCAGGAAAGACTGATTTGTATGGGTATTATATTCAAAACTATAGTTCATTTGGAAGGAAATGAGACTGTGATGGTTTCTTTCCTGTGTTTTATGCTGATTCTGCGTGTGCAGAGCAAGGCCTGGAGCCAGCCAGGTGCTGCTCCCCACTCCTGTTTCACTTTGGTTTGCTTTCTCAAGAAATAAGGACAAGGAATAAAAATGTTATTTGCTTTTCTCTGAAAAACTCTTGACATTTTTTCCTAATACCAGAACTAACCTTTCCCTTGGGTTTTGTTGGAGGAAAATCAGTTTTATTGGATGCCTTGGTATTGTAGTTCTCCTCTCCCCCTCCTTCCTCCCTTTGTGTGTATGTTATTTCTTCTCACTGTTATTTTTGTGCCTTCTCTCTCCAGCAGCTATTCCTGATGCTGTTTGAGCTGCTTGGGCTCAGGCAGTGTCCTCCATCCCATGTCCTACCTTGAGAGTGTCCCAGCCCACCAGATTGTGTTTTGGAACAAGAGGGTGAGCGGGCAGCATCTTCCCATATTCCCACGTTTGATGTTGTGGCAAGTGGGTCACCTTCAATAAAATGTGACACACGTTTGAAAAATGCAAAACTGAAAGTGAAACCCAACGAGAGCGATGGTGGGGTTTGGGTTCAGTTTTTCAAAGGCACGAGCTCGTTCTGCTTGCCTGGGTCTGGCACTACTTCGAGCACCAGCTCGAACCACAGACCTACCGCAGAGAAACTGCACACATGTGAGCTCTCCCCCTCCCGTGGCTTTGTACATACATTGTCTCCTGGGGAAATGCTCCATTTTGGGAAGCAACTGGAAATGTTTTTAACAAATTATATAAAAATCAATAGACTCCCTGCTGAAGGGTCCCGCCTCCTGCAGTGGTGAGGCAGGAGAAGGCATCTTGGTGCTCTGCTCCTGCAGCTCCTGCCTCGGCATGATCCTGGTTGACAACAGGTTACTCCAAGAGAAATGATAACACCCTCGTGTTCCAGTTTATAAGGTAGCAATCAGATCAGGTCAGGTTTATGATCCACCTAGCTTATTACTATCTCCATTAGTAGCTGCTAGCAGATGTTGGGAGGGAAGGATTATTACTCTTGCAATGCATACTTAGCTGGCAGATTATTGAAATTTCTTTCTAATCCTAAGAAGTTACTTGGGAGGTATAAATCCTTGAGTGATAGCACTTACATTCCCCTGTACTTTAATCTTGGCTAGTAAAACCGATGATACTCTGATTAATCTGATTTCTGTTCCCTAAAAAGGTATCGTGTCCCTGGTATCTCAAGGCACTGAGTTCCACAGGGAGCTGTGCTTCTCATCGTCAGATCTGGACTTTGAAATAAGTGAGCTCAGAGGTACCTTCTCTCTTATGTGGGGATTTATACTGCTGTGTCCTTTGAAATTTGTTTCTTCCTTTAAGTGAGTCAAATCCCCTGAATGTTTTCAGTTTGCCACAGCACAAACTCCTCCTATGCTCCCAGCAGCCACGTGCTCTTCTCTGCCCCACATCTACCTTGTCCCCCTGCTTGGCACAGCAGAACCATGTGTGGTGTCACAGATGAGGGACACACTGATTCATAAGCCTGCTGTTAATATGACAGTTTTATTTTCCATTCCTATCTGAGAACAAACAAGGATCTCTTGCACTGAGATGTTTGTGCCTTCATCTTTCTCTCAGATGGTTAGGGTTAATTTGGAGCTGCATTAGCATGCATGACAGGTCCTAATTGTTGTTCTCCAGCGGTACCTTGGATGTGCTTGCCCTGAATCTCCTCTAACATCCCTGAATGAGCTGGCTCCTTCCAAAGCCACTTTCACACATATCTAGTCCCACTTGATGTTTTTCCCTCCCTGTTGTCTTCTCAATACATATGTATTCTCCACTTAGGATGCTCCACTATTCTGTTTTACAGCTAGCGTTTTGATCCCTGTGCATTGGAAGACATCCTTCTCCTTCACTTTCTGCCCTTTCCCATCCTCTTCGTTTCTCCTTCTCGGGACTGACCAGGCTCAGCTGAGATCTGTTGCACAGAAGAGTGTGCTTGACCTTTGTTTGCTTTTTAGAAGGCAAAGTGGCCCCTGCAGCTGAGCAGGGCTTTATAAACCCATGAGTTCCTTCCAAGGAACTGAATAAATGCACCTTTAAAGGTCCTTGGAAGAAAAGCTTTACCACTGGTTTTCTCAAGTCAAATATCTGCCCTCCCCTGCACTCAAACTTTTTTTCTCTTTTCCTCCCACCTGAACAGCAAAAAATTAGGACATGATGGGAAAGGTTGAAATGGATGGCAGTGGTTCTCTAGACTGCAGGCTTGGCATGTCTCAGCCCTGCTGGGCTGTTTGAAGGGAAGACAAATACTGATCTCATAGCACCTTGTGCAAACACGGCAGTGTAACCCTGGCTCCCTCCTCGGCACCGGCTGGGCCCCGGCTGGCGCTGGCTCGGGGTCTGGTGTCTGGCATTACGCTTCCAGAGGGAGGCAAAAGGAAAGGCAGAAGGACCAAAAAGAGGATTAGAAAGCAAGGGCCCATTTGCAGATAATACAAGCAGAAGTTGTTGGATTTTTTTCTGGAGAAGATGAACGTAAAACCTGATAACAGCCTTCAAATACGTAAAAGCTTGCAGATGCTGGGCAGGAGGCAGTGATGAATCTTCCCTCTTTCCCTACACCTGCATAATTTTTAAATCCCTTGGTATCTTCCCTTGTGATCATCCCCTTTGCTGGAGATTCCATCTGCCCCTGCGTAGTGTGAGCCAGGGGAGCAGGTTTACCTCTGCCCCACACTGTTCTCCAGCACCCTGGAGCCTCTGGCTGCCAGAGCTCTGTGATGCAGAGAGGCTCTGCTCAGAGATCCCAGAGGTTTAGCAACCCCGACTCAGACACGAGATCGAATTGTATTTATCCTGTATCTCATGATTTTGAAGGTCATCTTGCAGCCAGATGAGAGGAGCATGAAGGGTGTATGGATTGTGCTGCCGGGGGGAGTTCGTGCTTGCTGTGGTCACACTGACAGCAGCCCGACAGCAGTGCGGTTCAGCAGCTCTTGCCTTGCTCTGAGTTTGTGTTGGTGCCATGCTGGTCACACCAAAGTGCTGCCCTCTAAGCCAAGGATGTCTCCAAGGCTCCTCTTTAGGACCCACCAGGGTCACAGCAGCAACTGCTGCGACGTGCTTCAACCCTAACGTGGGACATCCATGTGTCCTTATGGACAGTGTTGAATCAGCACCTCCATACTTCTTACTCTGCTGTAAAATCTTGGAAAGCTGGTGATATCTTGAGCTAGAGATTTCTTCTGGCTCCAGCATTTCAGATGTTTGTGCACTGAATGACAAACAACCAAGTCTTCCCTGCAGGTGGTTCAGCAGGGACAGCAATAGGATGCAGTACCTGCAACGGTCAGGTGGGATCCAAACGCCTTCCTTCTGCTTTGCCATTGCCCAGCTCAGCCTCCAGCAGGGACACATCACTGCAGCACTTATTTATGTATTTTCCCTCCCCTCACTCCTCAGAGAAATCAATTCCATTCCCCAAACAATGGCGAAGGCCTTGAGGAGATATTGATCTGTGGCAGAGCCAGAGAAAGGAGCATTTGTGACACAGAGATGCTCTTTTATAAGTAAAAGATAATTACCAGATCATGGAGACATTTGCTGAATAGGATGACATTAAATAGGCATCGGGGTGAAGGGCACCAGGGCCTCAGAATGAAGCATTGGAGTGGTGCTGTCCTCCCCGTCAGCTCCAGCTCCTCCTCCCTGCTTCCCTCTGCCATTTCTCTTGCTCCCCACCCAGCCCCCCCTTTTGTCCCCCCACTCCTTCCACTTTCATCTCTCTGTCCTTTCCCCATGATTCCTGATTGTCCTGTCTCATGCAAATAAATACCCTATAGCCCTGCCCCAAATGCAGCCCCTCCTCGCTGGCTGGGCCTCCCAGCTGCAGCAGGGATACACCCAGAGCAAGCGCGTTCCTGTCCCCCAAACCAGGGCAGCAGAAGGGGCTGCTCTCCTTGCCTTGCTGTTGCTGGTACTTCTAAACCCTGGTTTATTTATTTCAGATCTCTTCAGCAGTACTGAGCTCTATAGTAATGAGCTCCATGGTGATTTTAGTAGTTTTGAGCTAAGAGGTCTTGTATGGGGCAGGAGATGTCCCCTGGTCTTAAGTTTCAGCAAACAGGATTGGGATAGGGATGACTGCTGCAGGATCTGGAGCCCAGGTCCTGGTTTGTACTGGCTCAGGAGCTGATGGTGGTCTCTCAGCATGTTGGCAGTAGCATGTATGCTCAGACCACTTGATTGCTGCTGGGTGTGGGGACCATGCCATAGCTGTGTGGGTGAGGGTAAAATCAGGGCTGGGTGTGCTGGGAGGGTCAGTAACTCCTAGAGCAAGAGCAGAGCTGTAAAAGGGATGCTTGGGAGCCTTGTCTCCATCTATGCTGCTTCTGGGACCTCACGGGAGGCTTTCCCTGCTGGAGCAATGCTTGACACTGCCATGACTGACGGTCCACTTTGGCTCATGGAAGAGCCACAGCAGATTTGTTGCCTGTCAGCTGCCAGCTCCAGGGTACACAGTTCCAAAGCAACAAGGGCCTTGACACAAGGTGCATTCCCAGATCCCGCACTGTCAGGCAGCTTTTCTGCCTGAACTCAGTGTTGTGGGTACTTGAAGCCACATGGGGATGTCAGGTCACAGGGCTGGATGATGATGTGATTCACTGATGACTGGGAGAGCTGCTCCAACTGCATCTCAGGAATTGGCACAGGTCAATGTATGAAAAAACAACCCGCAACTCAAAATAATGTGTCGTAAAATCTCTGTTTTTATTTACACTTACACTGATTGTATTCTGTTAATTCCGTGCTGTTACACTAGAAATGGTTTATGGTGCATTTTGCAAGATTAATGTAAGAGGAATGACCATCAGGTCATGGGCCCTGCAGGTCCAGGAGGAAGGAGAGAGGGTCCCATCCCTATGTGGGACATTGGGAACTGTGTGTCCCATCAGCCATCACTGACTCACTGTGTCTCATCCAGATGCTTCATAAAGCCTGACCATGGCACCCAGAGAGGTGCAGTCACTACCTGCATTTCTGTGTGGGCAAGTGAGGCCTGGCTGCCCTGGTTCTGGAGGTTTCTTTTCATTCCAGCACATTTCCAACCCCCCTCTCCAGCACTTTGGTTCCTCTAACACCTCCTGCCTGTTATCAGCATGGAGCTGAAGATAACTGAGTGCTTTCCCTTGCTCTAAGGGTGAAAGGGCTCTGGTATCTGAGGGTGTGAGCTGATAACAGCCACAGCTACCTCCAGTCCTCCCCTTCAGTGGGCATGGAGCTGGCACTGCTGCTGTTACTGCTGCCTGGTTACCGCTGCTCCCCTGCAGCACCTTTGGGTTTTGCACCTTTGGATCCTGTCAGTGAGGTGCAGGGCTGAGCAGAGTGCTGGAGCACGAGCTGTGATTTCCATGCCTCTGTCAGCCCCATGTCTGGGTGTTATTCAAATGTCTCGGAGTTATTCCCTGCCATCACCAGGCGAGAGCCGGCTTCACAGCCTGACAGCACCGTGCAAAGACACCAGACTAGGGCACCTTGTGCCTTTAAAATCAAAAATAATAACAACACTAAAAAGCCCATTACCATTATTGAATAAAAGACCAACCATTTTTTTAAAAAACCTCTTTTAAATATTGTTGCTGCGTTTCCAGCTGTTCAAATCATCTGTATTTAGTCATCGTAACAACAATGTGCTGCGTCTGATTTGAGCAGCAGGGAGGCAGCACCATTATTCAGGAGGATTTGAAGCAGTTGGGTTTTCTTCCTCGCAGTGGTGCTCTCTCTCCTGTTAGAAATCCCTTTGTTGCCTTGGCACCTCTGGCCGTGGTGGCGGAGATGGCACTGGCAGAGGGCCCTGGCAGCGCTTAGCAACGCGGCCGTGCCAGGCTGGTACCGGGGAGCTGGGCAGTGCAGGAGACTGCCAAAGGCAGGGCAGAGCAGTTCTGCACTTCCCCGGGGAGCTCTCACACTGCAGAGTTCATGGAGAGAAGGAAAACAGAGCGAGTGAGACCCTGGCTGCTGCTGGTGCTGCTTCTGCAGAGAGGACAGGGCTGTCAAGGGAGGTCCTCTTGGCTGAGCCGACCCTGGGGGCAGGAGGAGGTGGGGATGCTGCTGGCAGGGTCTGGCAGGGTCTGGCAGGGCAGGGGGACGTTTGTGCTGTGTCAGAAATTTGGCTGGACCATAAAATCAATTAGGCTGGAGAAGAGCTCTAAGATCAGAGTCCAAACTCTAACCTGACCACCACCATATTCACCACTAAACCACGTCCCCAAGTGCCATATCCACTATCTGCTAAATCCCTCCAGAGATGGTAACCCAGCCGCTTCCCTGGGCAGCCCGTTCCAGTGCTTAACAGCCCTTTTAATGCAGAATTTTTTCCTAATATCCGATCTAAGCCTGCCCTGACATGACTTGAGGCCATTTCCTCTTGTCCTATTGCTTGTTCCTTGGGCAAGGAAACCAACAACCACCTGTTTAGAACTTTCAGGTAGTTGTAGAGAGTGAGAAGGACCCCTCTGAGCCTCCTTTTCTCCAGGCTAAGCTCCCCCAGCTCCCTCAGCCACTCCTCACAGGACTTGTGCACCAGACCCTTCCCCAGCTCTATTGCCGTTCTCTGAACATGATGCAGTCCCTCACTGTCTTTCTTGTCATCAGGAGCCCAAAACTGAACCCAGGATTCAAGGTGTGGCCTCACCAGTGCCCAATGCAGGGGGACAGTCACTGCCCTGGTCCTGCTGACCACACTGTTGCTGATCTAAGCCAGTTGCCATTGGCCTTCTTGCCCACATGGGCTCATGGTCAGCTGCTGTTGACCATCACCCCCAGGTGCTTTTCCACTGGGCACCTTTCCAGCCACTGCCTGACCTGGCTGCAGAGGTACCCAAGGCAGCGTGCACAGGGTGAGCATCCAGGAGGTAGGGTCCCCATGCTGGCTGCTTGAGCTGGATGAATGACCTTACAGAAGGGGTCATGGAGACCTGTAGCTTGCTCCAATCTTGGGGAGCAAAAGGTCCTTGTTGCAGGTGGCAGTGGGGTGCAGACACGTAACATGGGATGGGGCCTGGCAGCCTCCCTGCAGCAGCATGTCGAGGACAGCTTGGTCAGGGCATCATGTAGGTGAGATGATTGCAGAGAACTTTGTTTTTTCACCCCAAATTGGTGGGGATGGAGAAGAGGGTGGAGGCACCTGGTGTGGGAGACTGCGGCAGAGGCTGGGGAGGCCGGAGAAACAGGAGCAGGCTGAGGACAAGGACACGGCAGATTTCCTTCCTATCAAAAAATGCTATTTTAGTACCATCTCCCCAAGGTGGGGAGGGTTGGCAGAGATGTGCAAAAGCGTGCAAAGACTCTCAGAAACATCTTGAATGGCCTTCATCAGCCGGGTGGAGACAAACTGCTACCGCACAGCCTCTGGGAACCACGGGGGCTGGTGAGCCCAGTGGGAAGGACACACATTGTGCCTGTGTCCATGGGACAGCCAGCACGGGCAGAGCCCTGAGAGGAGGTGGCAGAAGTGGCACAAGGTCACAGTGTCTGGCACAAGGTCACAGTGTCTGGCACAAGGTCAGCAGGTGGCTGGCAGTGACCTGGCCCCTCGCCCATCGCGTTTTGGGTGCTGGGCCACACGAAAGCTTTGCAAACAGGAGTGACCACATTGTCCCTGGGCTCCTCGCCACCGCGGCGTGTTCCCCAAAAGGTTACCTCCAACCAGAGGCGCATTGTGGGTAATGAGATGCAAATTGATAGCAAGACAATAAGACTGTCTTGTGAGCCCTTCGACAGGGGCCAGTGTTTAAAAGTCAGCCTGATTGCCTCGCTGGCAATTTGCATAGCATTAACCAGAGAGATTTTCTTTTTAAACTTGAACTTTTTTTTTCCTAGAGGTCACCTCAAAGTAATTACAGCTCTGGCAGTCACTTCATGACAGAGAACTCTGTGGTTGTGGCTGGAGAGTGAGGAGGAGACTTATGTGGAGTGGGGAGTGGGGACTCCTGTCCACGTGAACTGGGGTAGGTTTTAGTGTGTGCACTGAGATAGTTCAGTAAGAGAGTCCCACTGGGTGTATGTGGATGCTGAGTACTGCATCTGCTACAGGAGACACCAGGGCTTGAGTCCCAGCACATGAAAGGGATCGTCCTCTCTGTGTTGTTTCCAGTGCAGGTACAATCTCCTCCTGGGCCTCACCTGCTTTGCTGGGCTGGAAGGGGATAGGGTGACCCCACTGTCCACTTGGGATGCTGTGGTGAAGCAGGTTGGGAGAGCCAAGCCCTGGGTTGTTTGCACCTTCTCCTTCTCCACAGTTTAGTTCAAGCAGGGATTTTCAAGCTTTTTTCTTTGAAGTCATGGTAAAAGTGACTGAAGACCTCAGCCAAGGAATTCTACAGGAGTGTGGTGTCAGACTGCTGGGGGCACTGTGGCTGCTCTGCTCTGACCCGGGCCATTTGCTCTGACAGTTGAATTCTTTGGATTTAAAGTGGGCAGGTGTCCCTTAGCCTTGCAGTTGGACAGGTCACTTCCACCCAAGCTGTTCTGTTCTACTTTACTTTGCTGGTTTTTAGTTGGTTAATTGCTTAGTGCAGATCTTTGTAACCCATTTGGTTTGACCAGGTGAGGAGCAGTGCTTTTCCTGGCAGCTCTGAGGAGCAGCCTGGAGCAGTGAGCAGCTTGGAGCGAGATGGGGCTGCTCTCTCCTCCCCAGCAAAGCGTCTGCCCGGCCTGCGAGCAGGCGTGAGGCTCTGCAGAGGTTCAGCTGCGCTGCTGCAAATACAGAGCCAGGCAGTCTCTGACAGAGCACCTCTTGTTATCGAGGCTGTCTTCAAGACACAAAGCACGTGCTCCATGCTCAGCCATCCTGTGTGGACATGGGATGGTCGCTCCAGATGGTGTCTGTCGGGTGGATGGGCTCTGCCGCCGGCTGTGCCGCGGTGCGAGCGGTCCCTGCAAGGCAGCACAGCCCTGCCGTGGGAGGTAGCGAGTCGGGGTGGTGATGGGTTTGAAGAGCCAGCTGGACAATTTTATCACCATTAATATCATTTGTAGTTATGCAAGCCATGGCTATGATACAAATAATTAAATCTCATGCTTCACAGCATCAGCTGATCGCTTGCTGCAGTCAGGAGTGAATCTCCTACACAGAGCGCACGCGAGTGATTAACTCTGTTAGAGAGGTTGGTTTAGATCTCCTTTCTCTGGCTTGTTCCTCAGTTTCCTTCCTCCTGGCTGCAGCTGTGAGGCTCAGCACCAGGACATCCCTTTCTCTTCCTTCACAAAAGCCCTGCTGTTGTAGGATGCTGGAGATGCTCAGAGGAGATGCCATTCCTGCTCCTGCCGCCTGGTCTGCAGGTAAATCTGCCTGCTGGGGCATCCTCTGCTCCTGCCCAGGGGCTTCAGGCCATGTGCCCATTTTCCTCCCTTCTGGCAGTCCTCAGATCCTGAATCCTTGGGATCTTTCTCTCTGGGCTGCCACAAAGCACCAATCGTCTCCTGCCAAGCCGGTGTGTGGCCATGACCTCATCTCACAAAGTTCTTCAGCCTCCTCCTCCTCATCATCACCTGGAGAGATTCCATTTTCCAGGCTGAAGCCAGCTGGATACACACACATCATTTCCTTTCTCCATGGCATCATTTTACCCTGTCTTTTAGCAGATTGTTGGAGGTGTTTGGTCTGAGAGAAGAGCTCACAACACTCCTCTGGGTTTGTCAGCCACTCTGGCACCCTTGATGTCGTCTCCATTCTCTGAGCAGCCCTTTTCCAGGACAATATCCCAGCCAAGCCTGGAAGGATGACGATCAGCAGTGTGATGGCACCAGGTTATTGGCCAACACTGTCTTAGCAGGTCACTGTGGCACTGTTCCTTCTTAGCTGGGAACAGCAGAGCTGTTCCTATGACTCTGTGCCTCGTCAAGGGAATCAGGGTGGGAAAACTGAGCAGAGAATATTTTTATATTTTTCCTTCTAAGTTTTTTTTTCCTCTTTCCCTCTTTTTTTTTCCATTCCTAAAGATTGAGTATAATCAGAGCTAATCAGAAAATTATGAGCTGTCTGATTGCTGATTAGATTCCTAATGTTAATATAGTCAAGAAGCCTCTCTTAGTGTTGTATTTTAAGGGAAGTGTAAAAATAACATCTTAGAACTAGCAAACCAGAGCTGCTGGAGCAGCAGGAAACCCAGCACAGGGTTTCACCGCTGGCAAGAATTCAGGCCAGCAGAGAGGGAAGGGACAGGACCCATCCGAACTGTACCAGGTGTGAGGGGGCTGCAGAGCCTGGGAGGAAGAGCATAAAACCAGCTCTTCCCACAGGTTAGTCCTGGAGCACACCCAGACCTAGGAATTTTGGTGCTGTGCTCTGGAAGAAGGCCTGCAGCTTGCTTACTTGTTTCTCTTCTCAACAAAGAGAATTTTCACAGATAATTTAGTTCATGTATCTCCCAGCATTATGGCCCACCTCACCTGCTGCTGCAGGCAAGGGGCAGCCTCAGGTGATGGGGAAAGGGAGCCTGGGATGTGCCCAACACCTCTGAGTGGGACCTGCAGAGACTTGCTGATAGTGGTGGAATAGTCCACTAGAGATACCCTATCTCTGGGGTGCTGGTGAGCACAGAGGATGCTCCCGATCCTGGTGGGAGCTGAGGGAAATCCTTGTCTGCTTGTGTTTTGCTGAGCCGTTGCAAAAATCTTCAGAGCCTTCCAGAAGCAGATTTAGAGGGGGAGACACTGCATGGTGGTGGCCCAGGACTGAGATTTTGCCCTTTTTCTGTAATTAAGCACTGAGGATCACTCCATGGGGCTGATGCCTCGAGCAGTGCAGTGGAGCTGCCAGCCCTTTCCACCGCTTTCCTCCACAGTCCCTGCCGGCAGCAGCTCAACACTAACTCTGGGGCTGAATGCAGGTATTATGCTCTGGCACACCAATGTTCCTGTTAATAAGCTCCTCGCCATTCACAGGGTGTTTCACTTTGATTCATCCCGACGGCAGCGCTGTATAATGGACTATATACTGTAATTGTCCCCCATTGTCACCACTTAATAACTTAGTATGATGTTATCGCAGCCATTCGCAGGGGTTTTTTTGCAAACTTTGATGAATAATATTTTGTTCTTAGTGAATAAAAAAAAAAAAAAAAGAGGGAATGGTGAAAAGAGGCAGAAGCTGGACAGAAGTCTGCTCTAATTGCAGAGTGGGCTTAATAATAGAAATGTCCATAGCTGCTTTTGTTTCCGAGTCTCTGGGAACATCCGCTGGGCCAGCCGGGATGGAGCTGCTATTAAATACTATTTATTTTTTAAAACATCTTGATCAGCAGGAATTGGCTCTGTGCTTGGGGAATTTATTTTGCTTTGCTTGCTCTTGACAAGCCCGCGCTCAGACACAGCAGATGGGATCCACGTTCATTTCCACAGACAGGGATAAGGGGGGTGATATCCATGGGGTGATGCTCATGGGGTGGGTGCAGGAGCCATGAAATGATGAACAAGAGTGCAAATGTTGGTCATTCTGCTGCACATGGCTTGGGCATGGCAACAGCCTCAACATCTGTCAAGATGTTTGGGGAGAACTTTGGGCTCAAGGTTGAGCAGCTGCAGGTAGAAGAGCTGTGCTGGAGGCTGGACAAGCATCCTCTCCACGTTCGAGCTCACTGGTTAGAGTGACCTCTCCAGGTTAGATGTGCAGCATCCCACCAAATATTTGTAACTCCCAAGCATTTGTCAGCATCTCTGAATGCTTATGGTACCTGACTCTGTGCTAGCAGGGGAAGGAAAAGTCCAGAAGAGATCAAACCCTGAATATGATGAAAAGGAAGGTGGGGAGGTGGATGCCTGGGCTGGAGTGCCCTGTGTGGGAGGCAGGGGAGGGCTCCTTGGCATCAGGTAGGGACCTAAATGAGTTTTTCCCTGTAACACATGTCCTGACCTTTTTTTAAAAATGAAATCTATTTTATTAATTTTTTCTTTTTATCAAATCCATCCATGAAACATTAAAGATATGACTGTGGAAAAGGTCAAGAAACGTGTAGTTGTTGAAAACTTGTTCCACTTGATGGCTTTTCCCTTAGGGAAGCTCCTCCACGCTTTCTCCTCCCCCACCTCAGTCTTTAAAACAGAAAGTGTCAAGTTGCCTTGAATTTTGGGTTTAACAGAAACAGCAGAACGTGTTCCTGGAGCAGGACAGAGGGAAGGGCACTGCAGGTTCCCTTGGGGAGCTTCTGCATCAGCCCAGCATGGTCACAGGGAAAACCTGAGCTGGGAAGGATTTCTCCCCACAAACACAGACCCCACAGAAGGGATGTAGGGTCTTCATCTGTGCTGGAGCCACGTGCCTCAGGGAAGGGAGAGGCTTCTCAGGGGGCTGGTCTGCAGTGAGGACATATCTTTATTAATTCTGCCTGAGACAAAGCCCAAAAAATGTGTGTAGTGATAAGTTGTCCTGGTTTCAGGACATGTGCTTTGAGTCCTTCTCGTTGAGAAGGATGAGTGTTGAGGTCACTGTGAGCTGTCACATTGGGAACAGCCATTTGGTGGCCTCCTGAACTTGCTCACTTCCACCTCCCCGAAATTTCCCCACCCCACCTGGAGCCGCTGGGGCTTCTCTGCTGTTTTTCTGAAAGTTTGAGCAAAGCTGGTTCCAACTATTGTCCTTGTTTTTAGAGTAAAATACCACTAAAATTCCTTTTTATGACTTTTTGCACTGCAGTTGCTTTTTTTTGGTGTTTAAAACTGACAATGTCAACTGCTCTGCTCATGTTCCTACTACAGTGGCAGCAGGGGCCTGAGGAACTGCTCAGTGTGTCCGACCCCTCTCAGGCTGCGGCTGCTGGCACTGGAGGACATCAGAAAGATGTCACATGTGTCCCTGGAGGGTTTCACGTGGGCAAGTTTTGGGGATTTCTCTCGGGGTTTGCCAGGGTTCTGGGGTGGTGGTATTTTGGGGCACTCTTGTGGGAATTTGTGCACGTTGAAAATCTGCCTTAGCATAAAATCCCGCTAGCGGAGGAGCTCTGGCTGCGCCGGGATGTGCCACATGGAAATCCCCGCGTGGCAGCAGATAATAAACGAGGTGCTTTTTAAAGCTCGCACATCACAGCGCAGCAAGAGGTGATGCCTTAAAATAAATCGATTGTAAGTGGTTTCCAGTACAAACTTTCAACAGCCTCCTCTTGAATGAAAGGCGAAGAGCTAAAGGGGAGGATTTCAAAGGCACGAAAGGCTTCATGCCCATGGAGCAGGGAGTCAGGGGCCTGCCAGGATGCAGGCTGCATTTTGTGTTTGCAGGGATGTCCTCCTGCATCTCACAGGAGCTTCTATGTTGTTGGCACCATGTAGGGAACCGCAGGGAAGGGAGAGCCACTCCTTGAACTTCTTCTCATCTTCATATGGGACTTATTTCTCCAAAATACACAAGGATAATGATAAGGAAGGAATTTTTTTTTTTCTTTGAAGACTCTGGTTTCTAAGACCTGACCAGGCAAATTCCTCCTTCTCCTGCCCAAGTTACAAGCTGTATCACTTCCTTTTTTTTTCCCTTTATTTTTAAAAAACCCTGTTCCTCCAAGCTCTAAGTAAAATTGATTTTTAAGTGCAACTGTCTCTTATAATTGCTGCTGAAATGCCTCTTATTTTAACGGATTTTGAACTGTGACAAGTCCTTCTTGATGATCATAGCAGGAGGGCCACAGGATATTTAAGTGTGGTTTAGGGAGCACCGTTTGTTTGAATGTTTGGAGTATATTTGGGAGGAGACGGGGCCAGAGCAGTGGGCTGAGATGGTGATTAACATGCTGACCCTTCCAGCACTGCAGAAGCTGAGCCTGCCCTGGGACCTCATGCTGGAAGGGGTCATCTTCCAAAATCCTTTGTGGGAGCCATGTCCCTCCAGTCACCCATCCCATGGGAGCCACAGCACGCTGGTATGGGGGGAGAAGGAGATGGAAGGAGCCCAGGGCAGCACCATCTCCTCCTCCACAGCTTGGTGAATCGCCTGCTGTCACATTTCCCAGCTCTGACCTTCCAGAAAATGCATCTTAACCTGAATTATTTCTGGTCATCTGAAACCTTATTGTGCAGCAAGCAGCTGCTTGTCACCCAGCAGGAGAGTCCCCAAGCCCTTCCAGTCGTGGCAGAGCCCTGTCAGACGTGCTGCACTGTGCCAGGATGCTGTGTTTGTGCCCAGTAACTCGCCCACCCTGTCCCTGCTGCTGTCTCCCAGCACATGGCAGGACCCTGGCAGGAACTGTCCCCAAAGCACACAATGATAAGAGCTGTGGGTAGCGGCACCTACCAGGCTTTTAGCCTGGCAGCCCACCACTGAGGCACTTGGATTGGGATGGGCAGCCCTGACACTGCTGGGACACATCTGTCCCACCCACAACCAAAAAACAACTCTGGAGCCACATTTCATGGGTGGTTTGTACCCATCGCCCCTCTGGGATGCTGCTGACATGCCCCAACTCTTCAGCACCTCCTGGGAAGTAGCCACCAATATTCCAGCTTCACTCCAAGAGAGACTTTCTTCCTGGACAGCCAGAATTTAAGACTTTTGCTGGTCAGACTACTGTGGAGGTGGTGGAAACTTCCATCAGGAACAGACTGGGCTTCCTCTGCCTTGCTCATCCTGTGAGCTGGTGCTCCAAAAGAGAGCGAGAGGTGTGAAATGAGCACCATTTAAAGTTGCTGGGCATGGACAGCTTGGAGAGCTGTGCTGTCACAGGACAGCTGAATACTGCTGCTTGGCTCTCCTCTGGCTGAATGCTGGGATCTCAGAGCAGAGGTCCTTGCTTTCCTCTCCATCAGCTACAGAATATGCAGAAGGCTACCATGACTGCAAATAGTGTGGCAAAGGGGATGGAGGAAAATGATTTTTCGCATATCCTAAGCAGAGGAAGCAAGTGTGCCTGGTTTGGCTTCCCAAGGGACCACCTTTGCTGTCCCAAAGCCAGACAGCAGCACCTTCCAGCAGGACTTTAGCATGATGACATTTAGCAGTACTGTTTAAAGTCATCTCTAATGCAAGAGCAAAGTTTGCTGCCATATGTCCAGGGTGAAAGGCAGGAGGATGCGGGATGAGGCAATGCCAGTGTGGCCAAATGCTCCTTCTGCTGACTCCGCTCAGAGGAAGGGGACAGTGAGAGAGGCCAAACCTGCCTGCACCTGTTCCTGACCTCATCTCTCCATCCTGCATCCCACAGCTCTGTCTCACTGCTAATAGAGGTGGGGACAGATCCTGCATCCTCGTGAGTGCCCTTCCTCCCCCAGGAGGGATGGGGCAGGAGCCGAGGAGGGTCTGAGCAGCTGAGCTGAGGTTTTGCTATTGCTGGTCCAGGGCAGGGGCAAGTGTACCCATGGGTTCACAGGGCACAGTGCCCCTGCCCTCCTCCTCCCCTCCTGGGTGACAGGGAGCAGGGGCAGAGCTGCTCTCTGCTTGTGATTTTGAAAAGTAAGTGTCCACCCTCATGGAGGACAGGAACTCCAGGAGAAGAGTGACAGAGAGAGGCTTTTCTGCAAGGGAAGAAGGGCTGAAGAGAGCACCAGGCACAGCTCATGCCACAGGACACCTGGTTTTCTGCACTCTCCTTTTGCCCTTGGTGCTTTGCTGTTTGTAGGAAGATAAGCTCTTCTGGAGACATGAGCAATATTTTGGGGTAGGAGAAACACCCTGAGCAGCGACACTCTCCCTTTCCTCACCATCTCTGCAAAGACATTGGTACCTCTCTTCTTGGAATGTTTCATTTCTCCCCTCCCTGTGGTTGTTGGGATAGTGGTGGTGTTTCCTATTGGTAAAAATTGTGGCTCTGGAGATGAAGGAGAAGCAAGAGATGCTGACAGGGGAACAAGAGCTACATGCTGCTGGCCTGCAGAGCCATGAGTTACTGAGGTGCTCAGTAAAATGATGGAAGTTGTGGCTCTGGGGTTCATTCCAGGCCCCCAGTACCAGGTACTGGCTGTGCCACTGCCCCATGTGAGGTCTGCAGCAACTCTGGCTCTGGTTTAGCTCCAGGTTTGCACTTGAGACCTCACTGATGGCAGGGCTGGCTCTGCAGAGGTGTCCCTGCTCCCTGCCCTGCCAGACCCCAGCAGCGAGCACCAGCTGGTACAGAACCGAGGGCTGGGAGCCCTTGGAGGATTTACCACGTGCTCTTTGCTAGTCACTGCGGCTTTATTTGCCCTCCCATGAGCAGGAGAATGTTAGCAACCAGTGCTGGTTCCAGCCCCATCCTCCCTCGTGCACAGGCTGGATCCAGGCACAAAAGGAACAGAGACGGGCTCTATCCATCCCTCTGCTTCCACACAGGCAAGGGAGTTATCGACAAACAAGTTAGTGCTTTGAAAGAAAAATGCCGCAGCATATTTGAAGCTGCCTCCATGATCAATACTGAGCCGTGGCTGAGCCTGCTGCCGACTGGATTTCAGATGACGGCTGTGGGGGTAATAAGAGCCCTGGGATCAACTGTCTCGGAGATTATTACAGGATGAGATGCTTCGCTGCTTTACAGTGTTTACTCAAGATTTATATTCCCTGTGTGTACATAAGGGAGTTGTTGTCTTTTGTCGCTGGTTGATCATTTTTTGATGGCGACGCGCGCGCTGTTGGTAGGGTTTGCTTAGGGGTGAATTCTGTGAATGGGGAGAGGATGTGCTGGGGATGAGAGGGAGAGCTGCAGTGGAGGCATCCTGGAGCTGGTGGCAGGAGGTAGGACCATGAGATGGTGCCCTCTGCCCTGATGCATGCAGGCAGAAAGGATGGAGACATGTGAAACACATGAAATGGGCTTTTGCCTTTCCAGATGCTCTGCAGTGACAGGTGAGGCCATGGAAGAGGGTTGGTACCAGAGGAGAGGGCTTGTGCCATCCTTATTCCTTCATTATGGAGGAGCAAGTGCTGCAAAACCAGCTCCTGGGGGATGTTCCTGCCTAGGGCTTCAGTTCCTTGGCTTTGTCATGTGCGTTTGGTTTTCACCTTCTTGCCTTAACCTTTCACCAGCATTTTGCTGCTGTGGGAGGACAGCTGGAAGGTGTGATGCTGCATGGCACTTCCTGGCCTGGCAGCACAGGGCTGTTTGAATCTCCAGCAGAGATCTCCCCTCTTCCCAGCTGTGTGCTGGGCTGCGGGAGGTTAACGCACTTCAGAGCCTTGGGGAAGGCGCTGTGATGAGGGTGATAAGAGCCTCACTGAGGGAGTTAAATGAAGGCTTAGCAGGAGCAGCTCTCCCTCGGAGCAAATATCCCTGGCCACACACAGCTGCTGTGTGATGGGCCTTTGCTGGGGCTTCCATGCTGGCTGTGGGGAGAAGCCAGGAACACCATCCCATACTGTCTGAGGAGCATCCCCCAGCATCGACATAGGCTTGGGGCACCTGTGTGGAGGCTTGGACACAGGAGTGGCATTGCTGCTGCTACACAGGGCTGCTCAGTCTCCCTCTGCAGAGTGTTTGCTGTAATCCTGTTTTATAAATCCAACCTTGGTCTTTGGCCTCTCTGGGCTCTGCTCTGCTGCTTCCCAAGTTAAACCCACTGGTCTGACTGAGGCAGGAGCAGCCAGGGCATGCTTATTGCCATGGTGGGGCTGGAGAAGAGATTTAGTAAATCACTGGACCAGTTTCCTTTGGAAAGAGTCTGTGTAAAAATATCAGAGCAATGCAGGATAGCCCCGGGTGTGATGGGGGAGAAGGGGTGGCAGAGAGGAGGTGAGCATCACCCTTGGGTGCCTGCTCCATCAGAGACAATCAGTCCTCCTGCATGCTGGCCCCTCGAGCAGTGGGGATGCCAACAGCAGGGATGGTCCCCTCCTCTAAAGGGGAGGTCATGGTCCCTGCCTGTGCCAGCTCTGGTGCTCCGAGCATTCCCCACCACCACATCCCCAGCAGCTTCAGGGCATCAGACCAGCTGTGCCCAGAAGGTGCTGCTGGGGGTGAGCACATGTGGGTGAGCCGTGCTCAGAGTGGGGCGAGTGAGCTTGTGGGGCATCGGGCTGAAGAGCAAGGTCCTGGAGCAAAGCCAGGGAAAAGCAGCAGCCATGTGTCTGGAGTTGCCGTCCTCTGGGCAGACGGATGCTAGTCCACCTTGTTGCCCCTTTCCTTTCCTGCACAGCTTTTGGGAGGGAGGGCACGTGCCCAGCCGTGCCACCTTTGCTGCCACCTGCCCATCCTGAGTCCATGGCATCCTGGAGGCTCCTTAATCCCAGGCAAACTGGTGTGCTGAGCAGGGAGCTCCTGATGGATCTGCCCTGGTGAGCAGCGAGGCAGAGAGGAGCTCCAGGTGGAATACAGATGAGGCCAGGGCACGATAAGCTCATGCAGCACCTTCCCCCTCACACACCCCGCTGTCGGGATCTCCAGACACCAATCCCTTGCAAATCTCCTGCTGGCCTTTCATGACCTTCAGAGTCGTTTCAATTCAGTGTTTTCAGCCTCTAAATCTCCTGTCCTTAGCCCTGGGTGACTTCTGGGGAAAGAACCATGCTCCTTAAAGCGCCAGGGCAGTCTCTGCACCACAGCCTGCTGGAAATCTGCAGGTATTTCACACCCATGCTTTATTTTTTGTAATTCCTCTAATTTTTATTGCTGTTTGAACCCCACAGTTGACAACCCGAGGTCTGAAATGTGGAGAGGTTTTGGTGGCTACCCTGTATCCTGCCAGGCTCTCTGGTGCACTGCCTGCATCCCGGGCATCTCACAGTCCCTGCACACAGCACACCGTGAGCTGATCTGATTGACCTGTAACACTTGAAAAATAATGGTTTAATCATTATTAAGGATTAGAAATAATCCTTGAGCTGTATCGATCACAATAACATTATTCATGATGAACTCATTTGGCATTAATGGGGGCGTCCTGCAGCAGCGTGTGGCTCCGGGCAGACCCGTCACCTTCCCTGGGCAGCCGTCAGTGGGGTTTGCAGGAGCAGCAACAAACCCTGCCCTAACAAACAACTCTGGGTCCTGCTGTCCCAAATTGCCCCCTTGAGGGACCTGTTCTTATTGGCACCGTTTTGGAGGGTCCTGAATCCAGCAATCACCCATCCTGTTCATGTCAGCAGCCCATCTCCAGGCAGGGGCTGGATGGGCTGCCTCCAGCACCAGTCAGGGATGTGACAGGATGGCTCCCATGGGAGCCCCCACATGGCATCGCTCCAGGTCTGCCTCTGCACAGGGATGGAGGCGAGCAAAGCATCCACTGTTGCAGAGCAGAGATGGCTGGCTGCCTGCTTGGCCCCTCTCTCCTCCCAGTCACCATCTTGGTCACAGGACTGAAATGTCTTTAGCGAGGAAAATGCTCCAGAAGCAGCAGCTGGAGGGCTCTGGGGGCACTTCTCCTGGATGGATGTCCGGTGGCAGCCAGGAGCCAGCACAGCACCCTGCTGTGGCTGTGCAATCCCGCTGTGTGCTCCCCAATTCCTGCAACGTGCTATTTATCAAACAAGAACATCTGGATTTCCTTTTCTTTTTTTTTTTTAAACCAAAATTGTGTCTGGTTTGACTTTGACAAATTGACGTTTTCCAGAGGAAAAATATCTTCTGTCGAAGTGTCGTTCCTGGGCGTAGCTGTCCCTTACTGCACCATTTGCAACCCTCCAGGCACTTCGCACAAGGCGATGAATAGTTAAAGATGTCCATAAATCTTACCCCAGCCCATAATAAACAAACACACTCTTATCAAGTATAGAAAAATGCATATTTCATCACCACTGCCTTAAATGCGACTCAGAATAAATGCTTGTCTTTAATCAGCCATCTCAATATATAAACATAGCACAAAAGCTTGAGGGGAAGAGGTACAGAATTGGGCCACGGATTTTCTCAGCAGCTCTTGGGGGCGGGGATGTGGCTGTGCAGGTGAGATCATGAAAAACTGCCCTGAAAATTCATATCACTTGGCTTTTCTGTCCAGCCATGTGTTGTTTCCCATTCCCTTCTGCCTGCCACTGGAGCCATAAGGATTTTGCTTCAGTGTTCAGCTGATAGCTGATCTTTCCCCTTGGCTACTGGCCACTGAAAGCAAGCACTTTGGTTTGGAAATCAAGATTAAGAGAAAGAGAAAAGATTAAACAGGAAAGTTTCGACCAGTACATGCCGAGATTATGCAGTGATGGATTTGTGTTTTCCTGCATCTGATAAGAACAAGCTGCATTCTCGGGCTAGGGAGGGCCGGATCTGTGATGTCTTTCACCTTACTTTTGAGTGCCTGTGCTTTGCCACGCTCACAGAAATACAGCAGCTGCTGCCACGGCCCTGCTCGAGCCACCCTGCCAGGGCTGGGGCTGCCACTCTCCTGCATGGGCAGTGGGGACACTGTGGCACCTGGGGATTTCCTTTCCCCTGAGCATCCATTTGGAAGGGCTGAGATATTTTGCATCCCTGTGTGCTGATGGGAGTGCTGGAGAAACTGGTGACAGTGGGGACAGCAGCTGTGACCTGTGGCTGTGCCCAGGGCTCATATGTGCGTGTGCTCTTAGAGCTGGCCACTGTTCAGGCCCTGGGGAAATAATTTCCCAGGGGTATCACTGAACTTCACGCTGCCCCTGTGGGCTCCCACTGCCTGCCACATCCCTGATGAGCAAAGGAATGCTTTTTCATCCTGGGATTTGTGGTTCATGGCATGGAAGTCATGTGTGTACTAGTACTGGAATCTTGTGTTCTTTATGTGAATCTCTGTGCTGCTGCCCAGGGGGTGATTTGGGGTTGTCATTTAGCCCAAGATGTCACCCCATTGTCAATGCTCCTTCCTGCTCCCAGCCAATTCAGTGTCTGAAAACAGCCAGGGCTCGCCTCTCTCTGGCTGCCAGCACCACTAGCATGGAGCAGAGCATGTCCATCCCCCTGCAGGGAAATATATCTGCAGGGAAATGAGGAGCCTTCGAGGCAGGAGGCTGTGCTGTGAGGCACATCTTTTCTTGCTGTGTCTCCCACTAACTCTCTAGGGAGCTCTCTAGGGACTGTCACAGCCTCGAAAGCCTCGTGGCCTGTTAGCTCTGTACAGATTCGCCCCCCTGGAGCTGAGACCTGGCAGTGTGTGTTCCCTGGGAGCCTTGTACAGCTGATGGCCGGTGGGGAGCAGGCTGTGCTGAGTGCTGCAGGACCAGACATAAACCCCGTGCCCCTGTTAGCAGTGAGTGTCCGACACCCAGGGGTCTGGATGGCCCTGGGCTCTGAGGGCTGGCTCAGGACACCAGGCTGCTTCCCAGTGGGTTCTGGTGCTGATCAGGTTGTACAGCCCTGGCAGGCAGCTCCCCAGGCCCACAAACCCCTGGGTGCCTGGGGCTGGTCAAGGGATGGAGGGAAACGTGCTCGTTTTGCCCCAGGCTTTATTTTCTTAGTGATGCAGAGAGGATCCTGTGGAAAGCCTGGAGCTCTTGCCATGTGTCCCCTTTGGCTTCACAAAGGCCAGATTGCAGCTTCTTCCAGGCACTGCAGTACCCCAGGGTCTTCCCAGTCTCCAGCCCTGCCCTGCTGCACCCTCTGTGCTGGTGAGGGGTTTCATGGCTGAGCATACAGTGAGGGTGCCCTGGTGCTGAGCATCACCCCATCCTGCTTCTGGCAAATCCTGGTTCCTCTGGTTACCCCAGTGTGGGCATGGGTATATGAAGGGGTTAAATTTGGGTGGGCAACATCAAGGACCTTTGGCCCCAGCACTGGGGCATTTTGAGGGGGTTTTGGGGCATGTTTGAAGGGTCTGGTCTGCTTTGCACAGAGCTGGGGGCTTTCAGTACAGGGACCCGTGCACCAAGAGCCTGCCCTGCTCCGGCGGGATGCCAACAGCTGCCAACCTGCAGTGGCTCAGCCCTGGCTGAGTTCAAGTGGCAGCAATTCCTCTAGAGATACTGGCTTGCTTCAGGAAAGGCAGGGGCAAGCAGGAAACACTGGCTCCCTGTCCCTGGAACACCCTTCCAGGGTGCTGCCCACAGTCCCTCCTCCTGCCCCCTTACCAGTGCAGCAGAGGGCTGCTGCAGGAACCCCCAAACAGGGATGCTGGGTGCTGGGGCAGCACCCGTGGTCCTGGGATGGTGTGGGCAATGCCTGGATCCTCTTGCTTTCCTTAGGCTCATTTCTCCTCTTCCACTTGCTTTGCAGAGACTTGCCAACGCTGCAGAGAAATTCCAGAAGGCTCACCACTGGCAGGACAACATCCGGGTAAGGCTCCATGTGCACTCCCACCCCTTCCCTCCTTTGGTATGACTCTTGGCACAGAGTCACTGTCCCATCCCTCCTCGCCCACGTTCTTGTTTCCATCGTGAGTCGCCGCTGGCTATGCCGCGCTCGGCACGCCCTGGCCCCACCGCCTGCCACCGCTAATGAGGGCAAATGAAGTGATTTTGGGCTGGTTTGCAGCCTCGCCTCAGCCTGCACACATCGTGAGGAGAAGGCAGGAGGTGAAGGTCAAACTGACAGCTCAGCTCCGAGGGGGTGGCGGCTGAGGAGACTCCTGCTCCCCCCATCTCCGGCAGCCACTGGGTTTGGTGCCGAGGGGGGCTCGCATGGGGTGAGAGCAGTGGTGGCTCATCTGTGGCACATGCCAGCAGTTGTGGTGGGGGCTGTTTCTGGGGAAGGAGCAATCTGGGCTGGGAGAGGGAAGACGCGGGTTTAATGATTGCATTTGACTTTGTAATTCTGGCGGTGATAGCACTCAGCAGGAACCTGAAGGATTCTGTCTGGAAATGCTCTCAAATTATAACCACAATACAAAAGGAAGGAAAGATTGTTTTTCTCCCAGTGCAAATGGAGTCTGCACTAAAAAATACTCCTGAGCCACCCAGTCCCTTCCTCTTGGGTAGGGCCACATCCTGCCCAGCTCTGAGGAACTCCCTGCAGCGTCTGAGGGGACAGCCTGGGGACAGCCCCACTGCCAGGCTGTGCTGGTGTGTTTTGGGGGTATTTCACAGCCTGAGCTGCTGGTGCTCACGCAGATCTTCTGCCATAGGTGATGGTCGCCAGGGTTTGTTGTGGAGAGGAAGAGGTGGGAGGAGCAGAAGAGAAGGCAAGGGGGTTGACTTGCTTGGCTTTCATTTGCCATGTGGCCAGTATAGGGTGGACACCGGTGGCTGATTCTGTGTCCCACAGGCACCCAAGGAGCAGGATGAGCTCACAGGGATCTTCCTGTCTGCATGAGAGCACTGGTGAATTACTATCACCTCCTCCCAAGAGGCCAGTGGAGAGGAGGTGAAGAGAATAATGAGATTTGGTGCAGGCACCTGCTGATGCCAATGCTGGTGCCACACCAGGACCTTGGGTCAGGGCTCCCAAGGAAAGCTGAGAGAAGTGTAGGGCGAGCTTTGGGCACCTCCATCCCTGGTGTTGACCCAATTTCGTGTGTCCTCCAGGGTCAGGAAACACATCCCTGAGCAGCACCTGAAGCTTGGCTGTGGGTACCCCAGGGACATTGTGATGGCCCCGTGCACCCCATGCTGGACTGGCGCCCAGGGTTGGATGCCTTGTGACCAGGCATGTGCAGGGCAGGCAGAGGTGGCACAAGGTCACTGCATTTTGTAGCAGTCTTTGGGTCTTCTGCTCATCCTCTGGAATGCAGGGATGAGCTCCTGCTGCAGGGGTTATTCGCAGCCCCAAAGAGCCCCTTCTCCAACCAGACCTGGCTGCCTTCCACTGCCAGGGGAATAACAGTCAGGACACAAAACATGCTGGGAAAATCTACAGCGCTGGGGAGCTCTTGGCTCATTTTACCATTCACAGCACAAACCTTTCAGAAATCCACTTTCATAGAAAAAAAATATTTTTAATAGCACTGTTTGCAACCACTTAATCAAGGTAATTAGGAGCGAGTCACCCAGAAACAATGTGCAGCGATGCGTCACCGCAGAGCTCAGCGCAGCTTTATCAGGACAGCCCAGGCCTGGCTGGGACACTTGATGGACTGGTCCAGCTCTGTGCACAGCCCCCAGGGTGCTGGGCATCAGCCCTGCCTGCCTGCACCAGCCTCAGCTCCCGAGCAGAGCAGAGGGATGGAGGGGCTGTGTCCATGTCTCACTGCCGGGACTGAACCTCCTTTTTCTGCCCTTCATCCACGAAATGGCCGCGCACGGTCGGACCCGCGTGCCAGCACCGCTGACCCTGGCTCTGCGGCTGCCCAGAGCTTGTTGCCAGTGCTGGCACGGGCAGCAGGCAGGGAAGGCGGCAGCACGGCATCCCAGCTCCTCCTCTCCTCCCTTCCCACCGAGCAGCTTGTTCCTCCCGGCTGCAGCTCTCCCCTCCTCTCGCAGCGTGTCGCGTCCTAACCCCGCGCCGGAGTCGATGACAGATTGCGGCGAGCGCGGTTATTTCTGTGTTTCCATCCAAAGGCGAGGCAGATGCTGAGTGTTTGCGCTGCATTAGTGCTAATGGCAGCCCCATTAAACCTCACTGCAGATGGGTTGCTATGGAAGTCCAGGGGAAAATGAAGCAGGAGCAAAAGCCTGAGCGGCTGGGAGCTGCTGCCAGCAATCACTCACGATCCATCTCTACTGGGAAAGTTGCTTTTTCCTTGCTGTTTTCTGGTGTTTCCAGCTACCTGCCAGCAATACTGGCCTTTCTGGAGCTGAGTTCAGCCTCCCACCTCAGGAGGCTTTGCAAAGTGCCTCCCTGTTCCCCAAACAATCCCCTCATCCTGTCCTGCTTCATCCCTGCTCCTTGTGCTCGCCCACCTTCAGGCCCCCCATGTCTACCAGCCGTGCCAAGCCAGGGCTGTGTCCCCAGTTCTGGACATCGGACCATTTTCCTTGATCAAAAGTAGCCTTGGCCCCAAGGTCACCCATACTCTGAGCACTCCTCATGAGTTCCCTCCAGCATGTTGTACCTCAGGGCTGGGTGGCGGCTCAGAGTGGCATGGTGGGCAGGGATGGGGGCAGCGAGACAGGCTGTGGGGAGAGACCATGCCCCTCCCTGCCTGCACAGTGAGGGTCTCTCAGGGATGCACATTTGCCCACTGGAGAAGGCTGGCGGAGCTCTGGAAAGGTGAGAGCTGGGTCCTGTTGCCAGAGTGGGCTCCCATCAGGGGACACTGCAACCAGCTGGCACTGGTATGGTAAGAAATCACAGAAAATTCCCAGTTTGCAGTGGCCTGGCAGTTTTCCCAGTGAGAATCTTCTGGCCTACAGACTTCTATCCAGAGGTCCACTGGGATAGTCTGGCTTCGCTCCATGCAGAGCCATGAGGGTTTGTCCTTCAAGGCACATCAGGTCTGTCCCCCTGCTCTGGGTGTCCCCAGTCCTATCCCCCAGTTGTGGCAGTGGGGCTGAGCCCTCCCCATGCAGACCATTCCCAGCAGCAAATGGAGGTGCCGGGACTCCAGCCCACGCTGCAGTGCTGTTTTCCCGGTTTCCATCCTCTGTTTGCTGCCCTGCTTGGGCAAGGGACCTTCAAAAGTACCTATAAAAATGAAAGGTCATGTTGAGTTTTTTTGCTGCCATTCTTTGGATCCATCCTCACTGACAAGCTGCCATGTGGCCTGTCAGACATCCCAGCCATGTTCTCCCAGCTCTTCTCCATTTGCATGTCCTGCTTTCCTCCCGAATTTTCCAGTGCCTTCAGTTCTTTTTCAGACCTTCAGCCCCATCCCAGCAGTATCAGCGGGGTCTCAGGTGTCCCACACTCCCATGGTGTGTGGGAGTGGGGGCCATGCTGACCTGGGGGATGCTGTCACAGGTGCAGATCTGCACTGCCAGCCACGGAATGCATCCCAGGGCATCATCATCATCATCATCATCACCACGTGTCGGTCTGCTGGGGCTGCTGGAGCTATTTGTGCCTTTAAGGGCCACTCCAGCACTGCAAAGATCCATCCCTGCATTTATGTGCGCTTGGCAGGATTATATAAATTGCCTTTAAAAGTTGACTTCTTTATAAGCCATTTTCTGCTTCATAAAATGTTTATTACTGTTGTTTTTCTCCCAGTCCTCTTCCTCACTGCATTTTCCATCACTATACTGGGAAGCTCCCCTCTTCCTCTGCCTGCTGCCCCCCTGCCTCCCACATCTCTCCACCTTTTGGTGTTGGAAAGGGCCCTTTGAAGGGTCAGAGCCCAGCAGGCCTCTTCTCCTTGGAAAAGAAAAATAGCCATACATTGAGCTGTGGATGTAGGAGCTGCTGGGGACAGGGTTTAGCCACCAGGTGGTTTTGGGGTGCGGTGACATTTGTGGAGATGGCAGAGGGATCACAAGTGCTGGACGGCCCCACGCCGCTGCCTCCATCCATAACCCCCGCCTGCAAGCACGTGAGAAATAACAAAGCCCAGATAATTTCAAGCTCCATTAGAAACGAAACTCCAGGGAAAAGGGGATTGCTGTTTGCCAAATGGGGATGGACAGGAGGAATAACAGAGACTGCGCTCCTGACCGCCCAGGAAAGGTGCGGGATAAAGCAGGGGGACATGGCAGCACAGCTGGGTGCCCAGCCACGGCCATACAGCCCTGGGTGCCACATCCCTCCGGCTGCAGGATCCTGCCCCATCCTGCTGCCCCATCCTGCTGCCCCATCTGGCACTGCTGGGTGTGTGTCTGCAGGGAAGCAGCGGCCGTGCTGTTCCGTGCCGTGCCATGTGTGGGCCCTGGCAGCCGTTCCCGTGGGCTGGGCACGGCCATGCAGGCAGGGCTTTGTGTTCAAAGCAGCATCAGAAGGGCGAACGCCAGCTCCTTATCCTCCTTTCATTTTTCTCCTCCTTTAATTACAGATCCTACTTATCGGCTGAGAACAGAAAGATTGTCACCGTAACCTTGCACTTGCCCTTGTAGAAGGTTTACCTAAAAAGTTAGAAAATAAAATCAAATACTCTAATTTGCAGTCGTCTTGCCATTTCAAACCCAGTTTTCATTACAGCACAGAAAGTGCATTGAAGCTGTGTTTATAACCCCCTTTTAGATAACAAATCACATTTTCTTTTGGCTGGCGAGTGTGTAGAATTGATATTTTTTTTTTCAGTTTAATGGGTTTGTGTGTTCAGGAATGATCTCCATCAACTGAGAGTCTTTATTGTGTTTGATATAATGTCAGCTTTCATTACGCTCGGAGAATTACTGTGCTATAGCACCAACCTTGCTGCTGTAGCGCCAGTCTGGCTGAAAAGCAGACCAAGAAAATCATTCACAAAACCCCTGTGTCGGTGCTGTTCCCTCTTAAAAACCAAGGATGGGGCTTGAGGGGGCTTTCCTGACCCCCCACTCTGCAAGATGGCTGGGCCACCCATGGCATCTCCAATGACTGCAGTGGTTTGGTGTAGGGGTTGCTGGCTTTCCTCTCAGTACTGCTTTCCCATCCCATCCCATCCCATCCCATCCCGTCCCATCCCACCCTATCCCTGGAAGGGTGGGGGGTCTCCAACAGCCTCTGTGTGTGCTGGCATCCCTGTGGCACCCGGGTGCAGTAGAGGGGAGCAGCGGCCGTGCCGCATTTGAGGCAGCCTCCGAGGAGCAGGAGCAGACAGGAGATGCCATGTAAAGAAGAATAGCTGGCGAGGTGTGATCAGATAAAACATCTTCTCGGGGAGATGAAAAAACTGTTGACAGGTCACTTAAATATTTCCCCAGCTCTGTCAGAGAGGCAGAGGGAGGAAATTGCTTTTAAAAAAAAGATGCCAAGGCAGATTATGATGACTGTTTCCACCTGTCCTGGGTAATGCGCACGGCCCCTGATGGTGGATGGGATGCAGGGAATTCACAGAGCTGCAGGAGAAGTATGGTCCCCACCAGACCTCTCCTTGGTCTACCCAACAGCCTGTGGTGGCTGGGGCTAACCATGAATATTTCCCCCTTCTGGGGACTAGGAAAGGATTCATCATGGTGCATATAGACAAGAATAGCTCTGGTCAGTAGAAATAAACGTTCAGCCCCTACCAGCCACAGCCAGGCCTGGCTGTGATTGCAGGAAGGAATTTCTCCCAAGAATTCATCTGGTCCCTTTGGAGCCTGTTCCTGGCTGTGGCCCTCACACCACCCCGTGGCAGGTGTAGCAGGAACACTTTCTTTGCTCTGTTGTTCCCCAGCCAAGAGGCTGCTGTGCCTATGGCAGGGCTAGGACACCTCGGGCTGAGCGCTCACCCGGCTGAGAATTCCAGCCCCAGCTGCCAGCCAGGACCAATTGACCAGCACAAACCAGTCCCCAGGGACAGCCATCAGGCAGTCCCATCTCGCTCCTTGTGACCCAGGAGGGCTTGGCAGGGCGCTGCTGTGGTGGGGATGCACTGTGACCCTGCTCATCCCCTGCTCCCCCAGCCATAGCACAGGTGTGAGGCTCCAGGAGCTCCGTGACACGCTGCAGGATGTCTTCTGTAGGAAAGGTGCGCCTATAAGCAGAAGCTGTTGCTATTTTTGTTGTGCTTAATGGTTCAGGGGCATGAAGAAGTACCTAAATACTCCTGTCCACTCTAAGTGCTGATGGCAGAGGAAAGGTGGGTACGTGAGCAGAGCCCCCAGTGCTGTGTGGGCACACCAGCTCCTGCTTGCTCTCCCCACCCACTGAACTGCCCACGGGTCTGAGCAGGCACAGCTCAGGTCACCTGGCTTGTCCCCACACTGATAAACTGTGGGCTGGGATGCTGGTCCTACCACCAGCTCCATCCAGCAGCTGGAAAACAGGCAGGTGCCAGCTCGGGATCCATCTTTTCTTCCCCACCACCCTCCGAGTTCCTCCTAACTGCCTGAAGGCAAACTGCTGCAGGATTTGGCTCTTCCAGAGCCAATTAAATCTTGAAAGAGATTTGCTGACCACAGGGGTCACCTGTGCAGCTCGGAGAAATGAAACCCACAGCCAGAGGCTGAGAGGGACTGAAATCAATGCACTGCAGCAGGATCTGCCTGCAAAACTGCCCCGGGGAGCTGCAGCATCCCCAGGGCACGTGAGCAGCAGGGTGACCCTTACAAGACGACAGTGAGCAATCCTGGGGAGTACTACAGATCCTACAGGTCCTTGGGAGAAGGATTAGCCAGATTAGGTGATTTTACAGGAAAGCCCTATAGGGGAGAGCGAGCCATAGCCCTTCTGCAGCATCCCTGCCAGCTGTGTGCTCCAGCTGGATGGCTGGAGCAGGGAGCTGATGTGCCACCAATAGCTCCTTCGAGGCTTTTTTAGGGTGGTGGCAGCTGTGTGTGTGATATGGTTTGATTGCCACCTGGTTAGGTCGCTGACTTGGAGGTTTGGGCCAGGACCCCTCTGTCCTGACATCTCTAGGCTGCAGTGAGATAACAGAGTATTGACCTTTTCAGCATTATTTTTAGTTGCTGTAATTGTTTTAGGCAAAGAAAGATCTATTTGAATGCTTGTAGAGGGCTGTGTCAGGGGTTGTGGGGCAGGAATGCCCCTCATCACCCACCTGAGACACCCTTGTGCCCCTTTTTGTCCTGGGCTTTGTCTCAAACCTGTTCTGCTGGTGTGTGGCAAGGAAGCACCAGTGCCAGAGTGGGGTCCTCTCTTGTGCTGCTGGCAAGGCTCCAGCTTGCAGCTCTCTGGAAACTCACAGCCTGGTTTTGGTAATCAGCTTTTTGCTTGGTGTTTCGGTGTGAAAACGCTGAAGGTGTGGAGCACAGGGCTCCTAGGGAGGGCTCAAGGGGGTCAGGCAGGAGCCAGGGTCCCTGGGGAGACTCTGGCATGCAGCATCCCCAGGGCCACCTCCCGGAGGTCCCACCTGAGTCAAGCCTTGGCCAGGGGTTGCCCAGTGACACTGAACCACAAGGGTTTGGTGCAGGTGCGGTGGTTCCTTGGTGGCTTTGCTGGAGAAGCCTGGGTGGTGGCTTCAGGGACAGTTGCAGATCAGTCTGGGATTGCACTGAGCTCCCAGAGTGTTGCACTGAGGGTTTAGGAGCTGAAATAACCCCGCACTTACCCACCAGTGACACAGCTGTGCAGGCGGCATTTGGCAATTTAGGTACAAGAAAATGGGCAGTAACACATCACAGAGCAGCAGCTCCTCCTTGTCTGCCTCCCCTGCAATGGGAACCAGTGTGTGCTTCCTGCAGGCTCGGGTGCAAGAGACAGGGACAATATTTTGCCTTGAAATCCCTTGACATCTTCACACCCTTGTTTTCTTTATTGGTATTTATTCTGAAAGGCTCTAGAAATATCAGTGCTATTTACACAGACCTGCTGCTGAGCTTAACATGGACCAGAGGAGGAGGAGAGGATTATGTGAAGAAGGCAAATGTGGTTTAAAAAAAAAAATATTAGGGAGAAGAGACCCCTTGTTGCCTCTTGGGATACCCGTGGCATCTTTTTAGAGCATCTCTGAGGGCTCTATCCCTCCTTCCCGGAATAGCCACTGGCTTCCAAGTGGCAAGGACACAGATGCCCTGCCAGCTCCCCCAGGCACCCTTGGAACCCCATGAAAACCCCCAGCACCAGCAGGGTTGTGGCAAGGATCGTAGCGCCTGGCGTCAGGGCACACTCAGGGCCAGGGCCACGCTGGTGCTGGCTGTCCCACACGTGCTGTCTCACACGTGGAAACCTCAGCCACAGCCTGCGTGTGGCTGAGATCTCACCCAGCTGCTCCTGGGGTTGTCAGGGCTTCAAAGAGTGCGTGGCAAGGGCTCTGTGACTCCTCCTTGCAGGAGGTCAGCTCCTGTGCCGTGCCGTGGGAGTGCTGGAGCGGGTGAAAGCAGGATCAGGGGAGCGGCTCTCGTGCCCGAGCATCATCACCTCGTGCCCTCTCCGCTGCGGGAGCGGGGCCTCTGCGGGTGGGAGGGGAATCGAGCTTTTCGGAGGAGCCAGTGGCAAATAAAATGAATAACAAAGCACCTTCTGGATGGCCGTTGTTAGTCACACTCACTCCTGATTAAAGATCATTAAACATGAAATTAGCTCGTTTGTGTTACGGGTCTCCCGGGGGTTCCTTTAATTAGGAAGTGCAGATGGCCGCGGACCCGGGGAGGCGGCAGTGCCGGCGAGGGGCAGGGGCGGGCGTGGGGCCGGCAGCGGCGCGGGGAGGGCAGCTGAAGAGAAATTGATTTTTTTTTTTTCCTTTCTTGTTGTTGTAAACCCCTCAGCATTTCACAACAAATCACAGATAATTAATAAGTGCGTTCCCTTAATGACTGGGCTTTTTAATAACAGAAATTGGAAGATGCTGCGTCAAATTTTTTTTTTTTTTTTTCACTTTCCCTTCCCGGTGCTGTCTTATCGCAATCATTAAGAGTCGCAGAGGCCGCGGAAGAAGTGACGGTCCCTCTTCTCAGGAGGAATTGCCCTTTGCAATTCCCGTCCTGGGGAGACATCGGCTGCGCAGTCTGCCGGGATCCCCTGCTGTCGATGTCCCCAAGATCAGCTCCAGGGGCTTTCCCACCTCTTGGGAAGCCGGGAGAAGCCACTGCAAACCCCTCTGGGGAGCAGATATGTGGCTAGAGGGTAATGCCGGTGAGGGGTTAGTGACTGCCAGCACTCAGTGGGGCCAGGGTGGCGGAATGGGTGCTGCCGGCTGCCTGGAGAGCTTCTCACACCTGCTGCTCCCTTTCTCCGGCACAAACCCGCGACCAGGCTGGCGTGGATGTCACGGTGCCACCGTGCCTGGCACAAGGCTGTGTCCAGGCCGGGTGCGGCACAGGCAGCAGCAGAGCAGGAGCAGGCAGGGGTGCAGTCAGTGCCATTGAGGTTTTGGCCGTGTTTCTGCTCGGGGTCCAGATCACTTTCCTCGTTAGGTAACAACAGCAATAATCACCCCAAGGCGCTGCCGTGCCGGGGAAGGCTGGTTGGCTGCTGATGCTGATTGACTGGCAGACGTGTCAGCACCAGGACGGCTGCTGGTGTGCCGGCATCACGCTCGGTCCCGGCACGCTGGGAAGAGTCTCCGAGTGCCCTTTAATTACCCTTTCTGATGGTACACGGAACGCTGTTGTGACAGCATCGCTGCTCTCCCAATTGCCTCTTCAGGAATTTTATCAGCTGTCTCGCGTCCTGACACTCTGGGAAGAGGAATCCAAGCAGACCTTTCTGCTTAAATAGGCTCTAAATACCCCAAATTAAGGACGTGCATTTCTCTGTGGAAGCAAGGACACTTTTCTCCATGTTCCTGCAGTGCAGGGAGAGGGCCTGGGTGGCTGCAGGGCTGCTGCCTGCCACGCTGCCTATACCTGGCTCTTCTGTGGCTCCTGATGTTTGCAACAGAACCAGGGGTTCTGTGGCTGTGGGGATGTGGCACAGGCTTGCACCTGGTGACAGTGCAGAGGCCACAGTCACACTGATGTCACCACCACGGGGCTGTTGGCCATGGTGGAGGCTGTGCATGGCCCCACAGTGCTGTGGCTCACAGCAGTCATGAGCAGAGGGAAGCATGGCAGGCGATGGCCAGTCCTCCGAGGGTGGATGTGGAGGATGTGAGGTCCTGAACGTGTCCCAAGGACAGCATGGGCTGGGAAGGGTTCAGTCCCCAGCAATGTGGTGGCTGCCAACAGCATGGCAGAGGTGCTGAGGGGGCAAGTCAGGGGAGGGACTCCTCTCCCATCCCTGTCCTTGACTGGCACTAACAGCTCTCCCCTTTCTCTGCAGGAGGAAGACATCGAGTACTATGACTCCAAGGCTGACACTGAATATGTGAGTACTGTCTCTGTGGAATCTCTGGCACAGCCACCACCCTGGCCTAGTGCTGGGCCCCTTGCCAGTGTGTCCCAGCATTGTACCAGGGGTCATGGCACAGCATTTGTCACAGCTGGTGTAACCAGATTCTGCAGTGGGCAGCAAGTGCCCGGTGTGCAGCCATGTCCCCCCAGCTGAGCCATGGTGACATCTGTCCACGAGCACCGGGCCTGGCAGCCGGCAGGTGGGCAGGTTGCTCTGCTGCCTGCAAAAGTTTCTAAAATTAAAGCTGGCATCTGAAATTCAAATGAAGAGCAAACCTTTAATTAGAGACTGAATCTAATTCTCTGCCCTGCTCTGAGCACAGCCATCCTGTGATTTCTGGCAATCAGTGCTTTAACTACAGCCCCATCAGCTCCGCGCTCCCGGCGCTCCCAAGAGAGCTGGCATTTGCCGGCTCCTCCTCATGGTGACGGTGATTTCACTCAGGTGCTGTGCCATGGGCACAGGGAGCTCCACCAGCAGTGCTTTCTGCCCTGCAGCACCCCGCTCTGCCCTGGGGTACCCCACTTTGCTGCCAGGTCACCCAGCTCCTACACCGCGCTGCGGGATCCCTACAAAATAGGGGCCTGTCAGGTCAGTGATGCTCTTGGCGTGAGGCTGCTGAGCAGAGTCCTTGGAGCTGACCAGGAGCCCCAAGCACAGCAGGGTGCAGCCTTGGGGACAGCCCCAGCCAATGCTGGTGCACCAGAACTGGTCCTTGTCCCAAGGCAGACCTGGCAGCAGATGTGCCAGCGAGAGACGGTAACACAGCGGGAGAGGACATGGTGTTGGCAGCAAACCACTTGCAAATCACATGGCCTCATCCGAAAATAACACTCAGGTGATCCCAAGAGCATTTAGAAGGCCCTGTGCAGAAGGGAGGAGAGGATCTGGGCTTGATGGGGTCCCACCAGCTTGGGTGACATGCGCTGCACTGACCCTTGCTCTCCTCTCAACCCACCTGGGAGTTTATGCGCCAGAGCAGAGCAGGAGCAGGCTGGAGTGGAGGATGGATGCCTTCAAAGCTGAGTTACTGACTAACTGCCAGTGCCATTGTCCCCAGGCAGTGACAAGGGAAGCAGCCACAGAGGGAGGGGGGAGGTGGGAAGGAGAGGTCGGGCAGATGCTGTGACCGGAGTGGAGGGCGTTTGCTCTCCTGAGCAGGTCTCCCTGCCCACAGTCCCACTCATTCAGATCTGAGGATGCAGAGGATGTCTCCTGTCCCTCCCCAGCCTGGGGGAGCTACCAAAGGAGGGAGGAGAGGATCATGCCGTGGCTGCTCTGGAGAGGATGGAGCTAATGGGCTTAAAATACATTAAAGCGGATTTTGGATAGAAGAGAAGGAAAAACTGGCTGGCGGTTGAGGCAGGAGGAGACAGCCTGGGGAGCAGGGCAACTCCCAGCCCAGGCCATGAGGAGCAGGACTAATGCATCCATCGGGCTGGGCTGGGCTGGGCTTTTGCCGTCACTGCTGCAGGGCAGGGGACAGAAGCTGGATGTCCCCATGCCCGCTGTTCCCCTGAGTGGCACACCCCGCCACCCTGGTCACCTTCGGCAGGATGAGGGAATAGGAGGCATCTCAACCTCGGAGCTGTGCCCATGGAACCCTTCCAGTACATGGGACACTGGGGAGAAGCTATGCATGGTGGTGGCATGGCACAGTGTCCCTGAGGGATGCAGGGCTCAGCTCCCTCATCCCTGGTCCCTCCCTGGAGGAGCTGACATGTTGTCAAGGAGGAACAGCCCTGCAAGTCCATCACCAGACGCATCAGTTTAGTCCTGGGGAGATAACAAGCAAAATTGCAAAACTGGGGGTGTCCTGTTGCTGAGGTATGTGGGTTTGGCAGCGAGGGCACTTCCCTACCTGTGCTGTTGCTTCCTTGCCAGTGAAATCCCAGCAAATTTAATTCCAACAAAAATAATGGGGAAAAAAAAAGAAGATGCTGCTGAAGTAAAAAAGGAGGGAGATGATACCAGAAGGTCTGAATGGAACGTAATAGTGCTCTTTCCATCCTTTCTTTATTTAGCTTCAGTTTTTCTATTTAAATGGAGCAGGATGTAGCTGAGCCAGAGTTGGTGCTGATGGACAATGGCTGCTCCCCGTAACTGGGGCTTATTCACAAGCCTTACACCGGCTTTAACTGCAGTGAGAAGGAAATGAGCTTCCTAATCATTTTGCCTGCACCTCAGCTCCACTATCTCCCTAAACAGACTTTGGATTTCCAAGTGGTTTTTAACAAATGGGAACATGAGAAAAAATTTCCCAGGGGTCCTCAAGGCTCTCAGAATGTTTGCAGAAGCAAAGTTTTCACCTTTCCCCACTAGCAAGGGCCGTGGGGCTTATGTGGGGAGAAGTGTTGAAATCAGCAGATGGTCTCAGTTGGGTGTCACAGGCAGAACAACACAGAAATAAAGGAATTTTCCATCTTTTGTGCTGTGTTCATGGCAGGGGATGATGCTTGTCAAAGCTGAGGCTGGGACGTACTGTACTCAGGTGGAAAACAGCACAGCTTTGTGAAGGTATCCTGGCCCCAAGGTCAGCCCTCCAGCGCCCACCCACCCTCCAGCACCCTCCAGAGCTCCTGGGGAGGGCTGAGAGCGAGGGGCTGATGGTGGGAGGCTCCATGCCAGCCTCAGCCCCCTCTGGTGCAGGGGATGCTGGGGCTGCCCACTCTCTGCTCGCCCCTCTCACTGCTCACCCCGCTCAGTAGATGCAGCAAGGAGAGGGAGGAGGGGGGAAAAAAGACCCCTAAATGTCAGCAGCAGCAGATGAAGGGTGTTGGAAAATTTAATCTTCCAACTTTCTCAACTAATGTGACATTTGGATTTCCTCATGATAAGCTATCAGCCCCAGAAGTTTCTTTCTTTTGCCTTTTTTCTTTTTTTTTTTCTATTTTTTTTAACTTCTCTCCTCTGGCTGGTAATTTAAAAATAAATGGTCTAGAAAGATCTCTAAACAGTACCTTTGGCAAAGATTAAAAAAAAGTGAAGGGGGATAGGGGAGCAGGCTGGCAGGAGAAGCTGATTGTTATTTATAACCTGGGCTGCTGTAAAAGCAGGAATGTGGCTGGAGAACGCATCACGTCCCTCCTTGGCATTAAATCACCGCATTTCAGGAAAAACTGATATATTTAAGGAGAAAGACCCTTCTGCACAGGCCTGGAGTTTCTCAGTCATGTGATGGGGGCTGGCATTTATATCCATTATTAGCAGAATCACAGCATGTTGATACGAATATTTCGCTGGCCTTTGCCGACTTAGCATGGATGGGTGCCCCTGGGAGATTGAGAAGGGATCTCAGTGCGGTGTGTTCCCGACCAGGCTGCGTGGGGCAGGCCAGGGGAGGCATCGATGCTGTGGCCAGATCAGCTCTGCGTTTGTCATCGGGGCTGCCGTTTAAGCAGCCATCATTAGCTGTGATGGCTGGTTCCCATGGAGATGAGCAATGAACAGGGGTGTTTGCATCTGCAGGAGCTGCCGGGGACGAGGCATCACTGCTGCACCAGGTCACGTCCCCAGCTCCATCCGCAGCTCCAAACCCTGGGGGCCACGACAGTCCTGCTGCCCTGGCTCTCCTCAGCCAGCACCAGCCTGGATGGGACAGAGGGCAGGCACTTGCCCAGAGCATGGCAGCCTCCAGGAAAGCTGTTGGGTGGCGCTGCTGGTGCTCACCAGGTGTAGGGGCATCTCTGGGTTTTGTCCCCTGTCTGTCATTTCCGGAGACTGAGGAGAAAATGTGAGTGACAGCCCAGCTGTGAAAGCACTGGAGATGGCAAAAGCTCTCAGGGCGTGATGACTTCTTGCTGAAGCAGTAAATACGTATCATATTGATATATCACTGTGGAGTCGATTTCTAATGGTGTGTAGCAAATAATATATTCAAACTGTAGCATCTATTTGCGTTACGTTGTACATACTGTAACAGATAAATAGATGTTTCCAAGTTCTTTTGAAATGTAATGATGAGGAATGCTGCAAGATCTGGCTGGGGGCCTGCCGAGATGCTCACAGTTAAAGCGATGTAAATTCAGGAGAACTTGAATCATCTGCTTTGCTCTAATTTAAATTTAATGCAGAATTTCTTCCCTCAGCTTTCCCAAAGTGTCTCCTTGTATCCCAGATGCTCCCCTCCCGGCCTGGGCTGGTGACAGCTTCACCTGCCTTCATGTGGCTGGAAATTACCCCCTTTCAGGGGCCAGATTCAGCCTGGCCTAAACAGAAATAACTTGGTTGAGGTTGGGGGATTTATGGATAAAGGACAAACGTAGCTCTTTCTGCAGGTCTGTTTGCCATATAGGTGTCAGTGATGCATGAAGTGCCCCACGTATAGATAGCTGTATATTTGTCCCCAAGACCTATACATGTGCCTCTTTACAGCTCCATGAATGAGAGCAGCCAGACAGCGCCAAAGCTGGCAGCATACAAATTAGCCCCTCAGAAGTGGGTGAGATCACGGAATAATGATAAACAGAGGAGCAGTAATTATATACAGTAGTTCCAGCTCCGATTAAGTGGGGAATAGCCATGCCAGCGTGGGGGAAAGAGGGAGAGTTGGATTTTCCAGCTGCTGGTGGTGGCAGGGGCAGCGGATGGGCTGTGGCAGGGTGCCCAGCAGATCTGAGATGGGGAGGGATGGGGAGCTGTCACCAGGAATTTTCTGGGTTGAGGAAAAAAGGGTTTAGTGTCAAAGCAGAGTTTTCGGTGCTGCAGATGCCCTCAGGCCACAGCGTTATCCCAAAGCCTGTTTTCAGCAGGCACCTCTGTATCACTGGTGCTTGGAGGGGTTTGCAGGGATGAACTATGGTGTGTGCTTTCCCCCAGAGAGCTGAGCCCCCATGGACAGCAGGCTTGGGGCCAGATCCACTCTCTGGGTAGCCCATGGCCTCTGCTGCAGCATCACGGCTTTGCAGAGGCTCCAGCAGTCAGTTTTGTGCCTTTTCTCCAGATTTATATGAAATTGAGAGCATAATCTGGATTTTGATCTCAGAAACATGGCTCCAGGGAGCTGGGAACAGTCCCTGCCTGCCTCCTGCTTGGCTACTGTGGCCGTAGTTGAATTCAGCATCTTTCTGGGCAGCTGGAGCCCCTGCACAGGGGTCGGCTGGGCAGTGTGTTTACACTCACAATCCATCGGCTGGAATTAAACCCAAACCTTGCATATCAATCCTGTTACTCTCCCGAGCTGTGGCGAATGGTTTGGCCACCCCTCTCAATGTCATGGGAATGTCAGCACCTTAGTGGCCGGCTGGAGCTGTTGCAGGGGAGGTGACATTTCTCCATGTCAATCTGTGAAGGGGAAAAGGGGAGGAGACCAGGATGGGTGTTAAACAAGCTTCATAGTTTATTTCCCAAACACATCGTTTTCCTTTAAATATATGGCTTTTCCTGTGAGAAATTCAGGTATTTGCTGCCTGGGTTTTGTCAAGGGGAGCCTGATCAGTGACAGAGATACTCGCAGTGGGCCATTGAGGACAGCAGGATGGGACCATCCCCTACTCCTGGTGTCCCCTGGTGTCATGGTACTTTGCTGTGGGACAGCGTGGGCCATCCCTCCAGGTGTCTATCCCAGCTTGGGCTTGGCACTGTTGCCTGTCCCTGCTTGTGGTTGGGGCAGGCAGCTCTGCATCTCTGTCCTCTTCAGCAGGGATGTAGCTCCAGGAGCACAAAGAGCAGGTGCTGCAGCATCCTCCTCTCCCTCCTTTCTACCCCGAGCATCCCACAGCTGGCTGCAAACAGCCTTCCCCAGCTGCTGGGCTCGTGGCAGGATGGGCAGCTCAGAGCCAGCACCTTCTCCTGGGTTTCTTTGCTCCTGGTGGGGTGGCTGAGGCAATTTCTCCAGCTCTGTAGTGACTCCACCCCCATTCTCACTTTTCCCCACATGGCCTCATGTTTCAGCTCCCACCCTGTCCCCTGTCTGCAACCACCCAGCTGTTCTGCCTGCACCAGCTCAGCCCTGCCTGCCTTTCCAGAGGGATTTTACCCTCAGTGCCATGCTGGCAGCAGGACTGGGGAATGGAGAGGAGGGCTGGGAAGGTGAGGGAATGTGTTCCAGCACCAGCAGTGGGGAATTCGCCATCTCTCCACCATAATTAAATACTGTTTGCATTGCTTATTGACAGAGCGCTAAGCTGCACTCCGTTTTAATTTGCTCTTTGATAGTTGCCTTTTGCTGCTAATTGATTTTCAAGGCCTTTTTTTGATTTTTTTTTTCTATGTCTGATTTAATACCTGCTGTGCTACCAAAGCTGGAGAGGCAAGGGGCAACTGGTGCTTGCCTTTGTGCCCACCCGCTCCTGGCACCTGGTCCCCTGTGCCACCAGCTCTGGCACAGCCTGCAGGCCAAATCCACATGAGAGCCAGCAGGACTGGTCACCCCAGGGAGCATTTGGTGATGGGCTTCAGGTGATGGCATTCCCACCATTCATCCAGGGCTGGAACCCTGGGTGACCCCATGTGCTCTGCTCCTTCCCCAGGACGATCCCGATGGAGAAGAGATCGAGAGGGAGAAGTCCAACTCCTTGAAGCTGGAGTTCACTGATGATGACAACTTCAAGACCAAGGTTAACTATTCATACGCTGCTGTGCAGATCCCCACGGACATCTACAAAGGCTGTGAGTGCCCCTCCTCATCCTCTCTGCTTTGCACTGCCTGGTTGGGCATCCACCTCTCTTGCCTGGAGCACTGCAACCTCAGGGACCATCACCTTGGGGCGCCCCAACTGGGTCTTGGTGCCAGGGCAGGCTGGCTCCCAGATGGGCAGGCAATGAAATGAGGCAGAGTCACTGTATCAGGACTGAGGTGACAATGTGTCTCTCCCCAGGGACCCTCAAGGGCTCAACCCAGGCAAAAGAGGCAGATCAGGGATTAGGAGTTATTAGGGAGGGGATGGGGAGCAAAGGAGAGGTGGTGATTATGGCACAGGGTGAAGCTCAGCTGTGCCCACATGGCTCTCATCCTCCTGCAGAAGAAACCAGCAAAGCTCAAGGAGGCTCAGAGCGGGTGCCAGAGACATTCAGAGGGATGGAGCAGCTCTGTGCAGGAGCACCTACAGAGGCAGCAGCACTGACCTGCTTGTAGAAGGGAGTGAGACGTGGCTGGGCAGTGGGAGAGGGCGAAGCGGGGATGCTGCCTGTCTTCAGCCTACTTGGGGCTGAGGTCATGAAAAAGGAGAAAAAGGAGCTGCAATCCCGCAGGAAGCCAATGGTGGCTGCAGGACAGTGTGTTACCACCCCGGGGCAGCCCCTGCTGCCAGGACGTGCAGGGGGTGTCAGCCCTGCAGCCGTGCCCCTGTGGCTGCCGGAGGGCACAGGCTGATCTAGAAACGGGGACGGCTGGTTGGGCCAGCCCGGGAGCGAGCAGGGAGGGAGGGACGGGCGGATGGGATAGGATGTGCCACGCCAGCTTCAGTCCCCACCGAGCGGTGTGCCGGTCCCCGAGCTTTCAGATCTCTCCGGTACCTCGCCCTGCTGCGGTGGCACACGGTGACAGTCGGTCTCCATTTCCCTCTAGTGGCTGCTCGGCACCGAGCTGGAACCGCTCCCAGCTGGAGGACATCCTCCAGCACCCGCGGGCCGCATCCTGTGCCCAGCCCCAGACCCTGCTGTCATGAGCATCCCCAGCTGCCCCACAGCACCCAAGGCACCACTGCCTCCACACCTCTGTTTCGGCGGCATTTGCTGAGGTCTCCTGGGTGGTGATGGTGGTGATGGGGGCCGAGTTCCTGTTCCTGCCCCGAGCGGAGCGTTCCCGCTCGCAGCCACGTCGGTGCGATGATTTCACCGCGGAGGCAGCGGTGGATTAGAAATTTGCAATTAGTTTTATTACCCAGCTAGCGCAGGGCAGGCAGCTAATGAAGCACATCATGCGAGCCGGGTGGGCTGCGCACGATGAAATATTCGTTCCTCCTCAGCCCTGCTCGCCAGCCGACGCCACGGCTGGAGCTCCACCACGGCCACATAAATCACCCCACTCAGCCCTGGGACGAGAGCAAGCTGGAGATTAACGTGCTCCAGGGACTCACAGCTGCTCAGAGAGGGATGCTGGAGAGGGGATGTGGCAATGGGGGGTCACAGTGCAGGGACACCCTCCCAATGCCCCTTACCAGAAAGGGCTGCAGCCACAGGCACAGAGTGTGGGAGCACAGAGATCAGGCCACGTCCAGCCACATCAGGGTGCTCTGGAAATCCAGGGTGCAGGCAAGGGTCCGCAACTGCTGCTCCACAGAGTGTGGTTTGGGGTGAGGGCACGGGGCCACCCTGTCCTGCCAGGGACAGCAGTGAGCGTGGCGAGTCCCCGCAGAGCTGTGGGCGGGAGCGTGTCCCGGTGGGACCGGCGGAGAGGCGCTATCGCTGCCTGGCACGCTAATTAAACCCTGTGGCGACGCCCGCCGCCGTCACCCCTCGCTACACACACAAATTACATCCTATATGTGTTTTATTTACTGTGCCATTTTTAATTAAATCTGCAATCGCTCGCGGGCAGGGCGGGGCTGGGCTTATTCTGATGGGGACAGGGACAGGGATGTCACCAGTGGGGCTGGCATCTCTGGCCTCGACTGAGGGGGGACAGGAGCCATCCCCGCCATGGACAAGCTTTATCACTCTGCACATGGCAAGAGCATAGGGGCTGTATTTGTTCACAGAGACGATATGGGGGCTACATTCATGCCCAGGAAAGGTGTAGGGGCTGTGTTTGAGCTCAGAGATAATAAAAGGGCTGTGTTATAGCACAGGGAGGATATAGGAGTTGCATTCAGTACAAGCAACTGGTGTGGCTGATGGGCCCCAAGGCTCTGGGGTGTAGGTGTTGCCAGGGATATCATGGATGTGTCAGGGCCCAGCCCAGTGCCCACCTGAGGCTGGCAGTACTGCCCAGGGCTGCTCCAGGCAGGCAGCAGCCTGACAGCCAGCTCATAGCCACTTCTGGGAAAAACCACATCCTGTGGCAGAGCCAAACAAGAAATCATCTTAAGTGCCCAGATAGCAGCGCTGTGTGTGTGCACAGTGCTGAGGAATGGCTGGGGAGATACGGATAGAGTAAATCATGGTTTGAAGGCATGGCTGCCTGAGGGAAGGACAGTTCTTCAGCAGTCATGCTGGGATAGAGGGATCCAGGATTCATCCTGGGTGAAACCTACCCACATCTTGCCAGTGCCTTGGGACCACAGTGAAGGCTTGAACGGGTGATGATGGTGTTTCCAGGGGGGACAGGTGTGGGAGGAAGGCTTAGGAGAGCAAAATATACTCCTCAAATGCACACTGGCTCCCCTGCAGCACCACACTGGGTTGTTTTGCCCAATGCCAAAGAGATGGGGTGCTCCTGAGAGTTCTTGCACCCCAAAAATGCATTGAGGGTCCCCCAGGAGGCATCAGTGCCTGGTCTCAGGGTGCTGCTGGCTCCTTGCTCCTGCAGTGGCACCCACCACTGGCTCCTCCATGCTGCAGTCCTGGGGCAACCCAGCACCAGTGGTCATTGTGGGATTCCCGTCCCACAGCATTTGGGGTCCCCCTGTGAGCACAGGGAGGTGCTATCCCAGCTCCCTGCCAGCCCGGTACCTGCCACACTACACAGGGCCCCCCCCCCGTGCTCTGACAGCCCCCCTTGATTAATCACAGGCTAGGGCTGCTGGCAGCTTATCTTTTGCTTTAATGGCTGAGTAATTCAAAACTGCTGTTTGCCAGCATCTTAATTGCTTTTGTGTCAGGTGCAGGGCCAGTGGGAATGCAGAGTGGGCCTGAGAGGCTCCACACGGCCCATGGGGACACAAGCCTTGGGTTTCCCAGCTGCTGACTGTCCCTGGGGAGTGAGGCTTTCACAGGGAGTTTTGCTGGGAAGGCGGTGAGATGGCAGGCCAGCTGTCCCCAGTGATGGCTGTGTCTGCCCCAGAGCAGGTGGGGACAGTGAGCACTCTGGGGAGCCCTGAAGAGTGGCTCATTTCTCTGGGGACAAGGGACAGCAGGGTGGTGCTGGAGCCCTGTGGCAGTGAGGGGGTCGAGGGGATGTAGGAGAAGCTGGAAAGCCCCCGTGTGCTTCTTCTTGGGAAGTGGCGGAGGGGGACACACCTCTCCCTCCCTGCCATCACGTGGGGACACCACAGTCCCCATCACCCCTCAGCCCACCCCCAGCTCCACTGCTCCCTCAACCCACCCACCCCTGTCTCTGTATCCCGCAGCCACCGTCATCCTCAACGAGCTGAACTGGACACAGGCCCTGGAGGACGTTTTCATCGAGAACCGGAAGGAGGATCCCTCCCTGCTCTGGCAGGTCTTCGGCAGCGCCACCGGTGTCACCCGCTACTACCCTGGTGCGTGGCAGGGAGAGGCTGTGGGACAGAGGGGCTGTGACCAAGGGCAGCCAAGGCCCTCTCACTGTTAGATGTGATGAGCAATCCCCTGGGCCTGGTGTGACACGTGTAACCGTACTGTGCCAAAACCCATTGGTGTGAGCTCCCCACCTGAGCCTGCTGCTTCCTCAGCCCTGGGCATCCCTCTGCCCTGTCCCTCATGTCCCCCACCCCAAGACAGCCCTGCCTTGCTCACCACCTGCCTTCTCTCCACAGCCACCCCATGGAGAGCCCCCAATAAGATCGACCTCTATGATGTGCGCCGGCGGCCCTGGTAAGGGGGTGCTGGGCAGGGAGGAGGTCCTGGCTGGGAGCAATCAGCTCCCTCCCCTTTTCATTTCATTTTGGCACTGGCAAAGGGACACCATAAAATGGGCAGGGGCATCTGAGCTGTGGCGCTTGGCTCCCTCTCCCCTTCCCTCTTCCTAGAAGAACAGCAGGATGGAGAGATAAATCCTTGGGTGCAGATGAAAGTGTGGAGAGAACCCTGTGCCGCCTTACCACAGCCATGGCTGCCGGCACTCAGTCCTGGCCAGCATTCCCATCCAAATGAGGTAGCAGCTAGCTTGGAAACCATGAGCTGGGAGGATGGGGTGAGGAACGGGCAGGCAGCACCAGGCTGTGGCTCAGTGATTTAGCCCACACCAAGTGAGGTGGGATTGAATGGGCTCCCCTTAGCCCAGCTGGAGGTGCTGGTGTGGAATTGCTGGTTATCAGCTGGAGCTGGGGGAGCCACAGCCCCATCCTGCCCTCACTCACTGCCTAAAACTGCAGTTGTGGAGAGGAGAGTGGGAACAGGCCTCTGGCACATGCCCAGGGAGCCCTGTATCCCAAGGGATCATCCCCCTGCCTGGCCCCCTGCGCATATCGGGAGCTGCCCCCTCTCCTTGACAGAAAATTAATGGCCCTGCTACTATGGTTAATTGCCTTTGATTGCTCAACATTAATTATTAACTGTTCCCTGCCGGGGTGTCTGTGCAGGTTATTGCAGAGCGGGGACTGGAAGGCTGGTTTGGGGCAGGGGCTGCTGATGTATATGGGGGCTACTGAGCTCAGCTCCCTGCCCACTAGCCAGGCTGGCCACCTGGTTGTCCACCCAGCCATGGAGGAGCAGCAGCACCCTTTGTGCTGGGGGACAGCACACCCTGGGGAACAACCCCCATTCGGGGTCTTCTCCTGCTCTCACACTGAGGTCCCATGCAGGACACAGCCTTCGCTGCTCTGGGGCCACGATCCTGGCCACGGCCGTGGGGCCACGGGTGCCACTCGCCTGCCTTCCCCTCCCCTGATGAATGGCCCCATTAGCCACAGCCGTCTCCTGCTGAGCCCAGGATATTCATCTGAGCCAGGCAGCCGGAGATGGATGCGCTGCCACAGCCCATTATGGGCAGCATCTTAGCTGGGCTCTGTGCAACACTGACAGCCCAGCCCCGGGGGCAGGGGAGGCTTCAAGAGCCCCTTCTCAGGCTGGCAGCTGCCCGTCCTGCACCCCAGCATGAGAGGAAGCTGCTGAGGGATGCTGCACCCATGTCAGGAGGGCCCCATGTGCCAGCATCCTGCATCCCACCCAGGTAATCACTTATAATTAGGGAACATCAGGCCCTGGGATTAACAATCAGAGCCTGTCCCTTCCCCAGTCATCCCCAGTAGTGGTGAGTAATTGATACTAATAACACACTAATTAATTCACACAAGGCCTGATCCTGATCAAGCCAATAATGAGGCTTCCTTGGCCTTCAGCCACGGCAGGATCAGGCCTCATGCAACTGGATGGTGAGGCGGGGCTGTGCCTGGGGATGGGTGCTGAGCACTGTGCCACCCCCTCCCACACAGGATGGCACAGCAGGGCTGAGAGCAGGACCTGGTGTTTCAAAGGGTGAGGAAGGGTTCCCTAATTGTTTTCACTGGGGAAGATTTACGTAGTGTTATTATTTTTCCTCCTCGTAGCTAAAAATAATGTAATCAGCCTGGCCTTTAAATCTACCAGGGGGGTAAATAGCATCTTAATATGGATGTGTGTGTCAGCATAATCAGCACGCAGGAAAGGGCCTGTGATGATGGAAGAGTTTAGCATTTAGAGCTCGTTAGGCTGACACGGTGCGCAGCGGCAGGCACTGGCCGTCTGCTGCGCTGTGCCCCAGGAGCCGTGTCCTCGCCTCCACCTGCCCACAGCCGCCTCATTCCTGCTCCTCACCACGGGGTCACCGCAGCCCTGGGTGCCTGGGGCTCCCAGCAGAGTCAGGGTCCCCCCCCAAAATGAGTCCACCCTGCTGACTCCACTCTGTACCCCACAGGTACATCCAAGGTGCCTCCTCCCCAAAGGACATGGTCATCATTGTGGATGTGTGAGTACATGGTGGGGGCCATGGCTGGGCTTAGGCAGGCCAGGATGGTGACACAGCTCGCCAAGGTGCCACTGTCCCACCAGTGGCCACAGGGAAGCTGTGTGGGACAGCACAGCCCTGTGCTCCCTCACTGCCAAGCCCCCAGCACCGCTGTCTCCTGCAGGAGTGGCAGCGTGAGCGGCCTCACCCTCAAGCTGATGAAGACCTCGGTCTATGAGATGCTGGACACCCTCTCAGATGATGACTATGTCAATGTGGCCTCGGTGAGTGCCATGGGGCAAGTGGAAGGGCTGTGTCCCCAGGCACCTCCCAGCTCCACAGCACAGGAGCCCTTTGCCCCCCACACACACCTGGCTAAGGGGTCTGCACACAGAAATACCATTTTTTGTCTTCTTAACCACACACCTGCACATAAGCAAGGAAATGGCTGCTCAGGGCTCGGCGTGCAAAAGCTGCCCCCATCATGGGACATTTGGCAGAGATGTTCCTGGGGTGATCCCAACCAGCCACCTCCTGTCCATCACCAGCCACTGACACCTTGCACCCCATGGCTATGTCACCAGCTTGTGACCTTACGCAGCACAGTGGCCGTGCCACCACATCTGTGCGTTGCTGGGTGCCCCTCCCCTGTCTGGCCACCAGCACCCGGCGCTAATTAACGTGTCTGGCCTGGCTCCGTTTTCTGGATCACTGCTCCCCTAATGAATGGGCCCCACTGCCAGTAAATGAAGCCGTAAGTGAGAGGCAGCACCTGCTCCCCGTGACGGCACAGAACAGCACAGCACAGCTGCTTGCACAAGCTGGGGGGTCCTGCAGAAGTGAGGGTGCAGGCGAGCCCTGCACTGCCAGCACCCACACCATGCAGCTCAGTGCTGGATTTGTCCCAAGCCAAGCTTCCGCCTCCGCATCAGCCCTCCCTGGGATGTGGGACACATCTGGGTCACCTGCCGCCTATGGAAGCTGAGTGTGATGAGTGGCTTGTGCCTGCTGGTGTCTGCCCTGTCCCCTTTCTGTGACCCGCTCCCCTCCATTTCACCTCCCAGTTCAATGAAAAGGCGAAGCCGGTGTCGTGCTTCAAGCACCTGGTGCAGGCCAACATCCGGAACAAGAAGGTGTTCAAGGAGGACGTGCAGGGCATGGTGGCCAAGGGCACAACGGACTACAAGGCTGGCTTTGAGTACGCCTTCGACCAGCTGCAGAACGTGAGCTGGGGGCTGGGCTGGGGGACTGGGTGCACCTGTGGGTGCTGGGGACAACGGGACAGCTCTGAGTGCCTGGCTGCTGCCCTGTGCTTGGGGCTTTGCTCTGCAGTGGGCTCCTTGTGCTCCTTGTCAATGCTGGGGGAGACATCCCACCTCCTGGCATGTTGTAGCCAAGGTTTTGCTGGTGCTGCTCCCCTCTGGGTTGTTCAAAGTTAGCAGGGCTGGGTGGAGGGGCCAGACCCAACCAGATGCTGTGCCAGAGGCAAAATAAAGATGAATGGTGCTATTAGGTGCCAAGTGGCATTAGCCACAACATCATTCCCCAGCTGACAACATCCCTCCTCCTGCCCCTTCACCCCAATCACCCTCGCCCCAGAGAAATGGGCTGAGAAGAGATGAGTTGGGGCCAGCCCTCCTGGCTGCATCCAGCCCTGTGCCCAGCACTGCTGGCTCCAGGTGTGGCCTCAGGTGCTGTGTCTGCCCCACAGTCCAACATCACACGTGCCAACTGCAACAAGATGATCATGATGTTCACGGACGGCGGTGAGGACCGAGTGCAGGATGTCTTTGAGAAGTACAACTGGCCCAATAAGACGGTGAGAGGCTGTGGGGCTGTGTGCTGGGCTGGGGCTGCTCACTGTGGGGGGAGATGGCCACTCCAGCTCCATTGCTGGCTTC
>NW_024580659.1:1516016-1532298 GCF_017639235.1 Corvus kubaryi
TGTGGGATGCTGGGGAGGGAGTGGGGCTAGTGGGCTCCCTGAGTGCTGGCCCTGAGAGGAGCACACCCCAAGTATGGAGACAGGACTGCTGGCAGGCAGACAAACCAGCAGGAAGGTCCCCATTGCTGCCCAGTACCTGGAAACCTGTGGGGTGGGGGAGGTTCTGGCCCATGTATCACCCTCAGAGAGCACAGACCTCTCTGGGGGCAGTGATGCCCCAGAGTGAGGACCACTGGGGTAGGTGGCTTGGGCCAACACAGTGATGCTGGGGGACAGGACTGGCTGGGGCCAGGCAAGGAGAGACAGGGACTCCCTTGCTGCCAGCACAGCCAGCACTTGCAGGAGTCTCCTGTCCACCTGCACACTCTCTGTGGGCCCTGGCAGGCAATGCCACACTGTCCCTGGGGAGGTTGCCATCAGCTGGGAGCACCGGGTGTGGAAAACAAGGGTGCCCAGTGGATGGCCCTCAGTGCACGTTCTGCCACAGGTGCGGGTCTTCACCTTCTCCGTGGGGCAGCACAACTACGATGTGACCCCGCTGCAGTGGATGGCCTGTGCCAACAAAGGTGAGCGGGGCTGGCACCCAGTGGCACGGGGGATTGCGGGGTGCTGGGCTCACCCCTCGCGTGCGCCACTACCAGCAAAGCACTGCCTGCAGCCCTGGAGGGATGGGCAGCAGGGCAGCCAGAGTGCTGGACAGCTGGGTCTCCAGCTGCCTTTCTCTTTCTTTTCCAAGGTTACTACTTTGAAATCCCCTCCATCGGCGCCATCCGCATCAACACGCAGGTACGGCCGGAGCCAGGCAGGCAGAGCCGCCCCGGCTGCGCTGCCTGGGGGCGAGTTCAGGCAGCCCCAGCCCCACTGGGGACAGCCCACAGCCTGGCCGCGAGTGTGGCAGCGAGCTGGGGAGCCGAGCTGAGCCCTCAGCCAGGCCCTGCGCTATTGAAATAAGTAATTCATCTTCTGCAGCTCCCCATGGACCTGCTGCCTTTTGAGTGACTAATTATGAAACATCAGGCGTTAATCAGCACAGAGCAGAACTGAGCGCGGGCAGGGAGCGAGTGTGGGCAGGGCCAAGCTCGGCAGAGCCGGTCCTGTCTGCCCCACACCTCCTCTCACTGCTCCTTCTCTGCCCCTTTTCTTTATCGGATGTGCACGAGGTGCCATGAGGGCAGGTGATGAAGGTCCCCAAGCAGGGCAGCCCCTCAGGGCAGGGCTGGCATTGTGGCACGGGCACCTCCCTGCCCAGAGATCTTGCCTTGGCAAAGGGGAGAACAGGAAAAGGGAAACCTGCCCCAGGAGAAGATCCCAAAAGGCTGGCAGTGGCAGCCAGGGAGACAGTAGTGACATGGTCCAGGCATGATGGAGCAACCCCAGCCCCGGGAATGGCTGGGAGCTGGGGGGCTCTGGCTGGTGCTGCCTGGGCAGCCCCTGCCCTGCCTGTGCATGGCCAGTGCTGAGCAGCACCTTGTTTGCATCTTAATGGGCTTTTTGGGGTCCCAGCTGGAGTCAGTACCCCCAGGCTTGGTACCTGCCAAGCCCCCTCCCCTAGCTCAGCCTGCAGCTGGGGGCCTCATGCCATTAATATTCCCGGGGTGTACATAGGGACAAGGGTGTCACCGGGCTGGAGCAAGGACACATCTGGCTCCCACATCATCCTTTCCCCTGTCCCATGTCCCTGCAGGAGTACCTGGATGTGCTGGGCAGACCCATGGTTCTGGCTGGGAACCGAGCCAAGCAGGTTCAGTGGACCAATGTCTACCAGGATGCCCTGGTAAGGACCCTCCAGCCCTGGGGTGCAGGGAGGGACCCCCAACCCCAGCGTCCTGCACAGCCCCAGGTGCAGGTGGGGACCCTCACCCCTGGGTTCCGCACAGCCCCGAGGGGCATGTGGGTGGGGACACCAGTCCCAGGGTGCAGTTGGGGACACTGACCCTGGGGTCCCACACAACTCCAGGGTGCAGGTGGATGGGAACACCAGCCCCAGGGTCCTGCACAGCACGTGCCCCATCTCCCCTGTTGGGGGAGTAAACCCCCTCTGCTACCCACCCCCAGCCCTGGGTCCTGAGGACAGTGAGGGGCCATGGGACATCCTCCTGTGCTTGTGCAGGGGCTGGGCCTGGTGGTGACAGGAACGCTGCCAGTGTTCAACCTGACGGAGGACAGCAGTGACAGGAAGGTAGGAGACTCTGCTGCCCCTGCCCTGGCTGCACTGGGAGCCCTGGTGCAGGGCCACTGTGGGGTAGGGAAGGTGCCCTGGTGATGGGTGCATGGCTGCAGGGGGGACACTGGCATCCCTGGGGTGACACCAGGGGTGACTGCCATCCCCAGGACCCAAAATGGCCTTGGCTAGCTCTCACAGTTCAATGGGGACAGCTGACAGCTGCAAGTTCCTGGGGGGTGCAGTGTTCTCTGGGGGGCTGCTGGGGGGCTGGTACATCCCACCCTGTGCCCCTGCAGTATCCAAATCTGACCCACACGTCCCCAGAGGGAGAAGTCCATCCTGCTGTTTCCCTCTCCCCATGCTGGTGGTGGCAGGGTGACAGCCCTGTTCCCACTCACTTTCCTCCCTGCATTTCCTTCCAGAACCAGCTCATCCTGGGCGTGATGGGGATTGATGTGGCTCTCAATGACATCAAGAGGCTGACGCCGCGTTACAACGTGCGTGGGGGCCCCTTCTCCTCTGTGCCTGCCCTGCACTGCCTGATCCTGGTGTGGAATCCCTCTCATGGGAGCCCCAGGCTGTGCCCCAGCACTCCAGAGCACTTCAGCTGTATTGGCACCTAGCAGGAGCCATGGGTGCAGGCAGGGACTGGGACAGGCAGGAGAGCAGGGATCAAAGCTGCATTATGCTCTGGGACCCAGAGCAGAGCCAAAACCCTTGTAGGGTCAGCAGGGAATAAACCTTACAGGCCTGGGGAAAGGAGCAGTGGGAGAAATCCAGAGCCAAACTCTCACCCCAGGTGTGAGAGATTGCATTGTCCTGAGAATAGAAACAGCTGGATAGAACATGCTGAGCCCTGGGGGAGACGTGGGGTGAGCTCTGCCTGCAGAGCTGAGGGTGCTCACACCAGTTCAGAGTGTCATGCTACAGAGCCACCTGGTCAGCCTCACCCCTCTTCCTGTCCTCCTGCAGCTGGGGGCCAATGGCTACGTCTTCGCCATCGACCTGAACGGCTACGTCCTGCTGCACCCCAACCTGCAGCCCCAGGTGAGGAGGGGCCTGAAGGGATGGCAGTCAGGGGGATTAGCCAGGCCCTGAGGGACACACGGCTTCCCAGGGTCCTGAGGCGCTAACTGTGGGGTTTGTGATGAATTAGTCTGGACTCAGCAGTGGCTGCGGGAGCCCTGAGCCCTTCCCTGGCTCTCCCTTTCTTCCTGCAGATCATCAATTTCCGTGAGCCAGTGACACTGGACTTCCTGGATGCTGAGCTGGAGGATGAAAACAAGGAGGAGGTGAGCAGACTAGGGGCAGCTTTTGGGGCACAGGCTGGCCCCTTCATCTGCAGTTGCTAAGGGCACTCAGCCCCTCCAACCTGCCCTGGGGAGTGTCTCGTCCTCAGGGGCCTGGCATAGCTCCCACGGAGCCACAGGGGGGACAGGAGCTGGGTCACTCTCCCCTGGGTGCCAGCATGATGAACCTCCCTGGGCTGCTAACCCTGCACCCCACAGGTCCCCAGTGCCACCCCACTGGGGTAGGTGCCCCCAGGTGCATGGCTGGGCTCTGTGGCCCTCAGTTGTCTCCTCTGTGTCCCACAGATCCGGAGAAGCATGATTGATGGGAATGACGGGCAGAGGTTCATCAAGACCCTCATCAAGTCCCTGGACGAGGTAACACAGCAGGGGAAGGGGATCATGGCTGGAACTGTCGCTGTGCTGAGCACCCAGAACCAGCAGTGGGGATGAGGGGCTGTGTCTGGCACCGGGCTGGGAGCCAGGGCCCTGTGTCACCATGCCAGCAGAGTCCTGGCACCGCCCAGGCCTGACTGGCTCCCTCTGACCCACAGCAATACATCGATGAGGTGTTCCGGACCTACACGTGGGCTCCCATCAAAAGCACCAACTACAGGTGAGTGTCGCTGCCAGCGCACCCACACTGCCCTGTGCTGGCTGGACCCACACTAGCACAGGGCTGGGGCTTGTGCCTGCAGCTCCCAAAGTCCCCGAGGCCACCAGGGGGGATGTGTCCCATGGGTGGTGGGGTTGCAAATGCACTGTCACATCATTGCACACAGGCATTGACACACAGGGCACTCCTCAAAGTGCTGCCTGCCAGTGTTTGGCTGCAGGGCTGACATGCAAGGGGCCAGACAAGTGCCACCCCTGCCACCACCTGTCTGCCCAGCCAGGGTTCACACAGGTCCCTGCCTGCTCTAGGGTGGGTGACAGTGACATGTGCCCACCCTGCAGCACAGGCAGTGTCTTTAGAGCCAGAGGAGAGCAAAGTTCTGCATTTATCACCCAGTTTGCACCAGTTTGGACCAGCAGATGTATAAGAAAGACCCTGACATCGTCATTTCTGTGCTGTACAACTCACATGCCTTCATCCTGGGAGGAGCTGTGTGGGCCCCTGTTGCCCAGTGTGCCCTCCTTATCCTCCTTCTCCTCGCCACTCAGCTCAGGAGGGGCTAGCAAGGGTCACAGCCACTACCCAGCACTGCCAGGTGTCCCCAGTGCAGCCCCAGTCCCATCCCCCATGGTGTCACCCCTCTGGAGCCAAGCAGCACCACTGAGGAGGGGACAATGACACAAGGTGACACATCTGTAGGATGAAAGCCCTGCACTCCCATGGCTCTGCTCTGTGGCAGAGATATTTCCTGGGTCTCCCTGGGATGCCATCAGCACGGGGTGCCACCAACACTGAACAGGAAAAAGCCACCACTCTCTTCCTGACACCTGTGGTTTGGGGTGCCACCACCTCTGATGTACTTTTTGGAGTGCCACCACCTCTGCTGTGCTGGCTGCAATGCCCAGACCGTGCTGCCAGCGCAGACAGGGTTATCTGAAGGGGTGGTTTAGGGAGGAAGCCCAGATCCCAGTGGCTCTGGTGCAGATGTGACACCCGATGAGAGTCACGAATGTGGTCCTTGCTCGCTTATTCCTGGCAGCACCTGGCAGCCACTGTCTCCAAAGGCCAGTGGCCATTGCAGCTGGCACCAAGGAGTCCAGTTACCCCTGGCAGTGTCTCCTGTGGGTTCAGCAGCCCCCGGGACCACCTCCTGCCATCTCCTTTCCCACCCCTGTCCCACACCCTGCATGCCAGATTTCTGGATGCCCCAAGATGACCCTGGGTGCTCTGGGGATGACTCTGGATGCCTCAGGATAGCGCTGGCTGCAGCTCCTGGAGAGAAGGACCCAGCAGGCTGTGCAGGCCAGTAGGGCTGCTGCCTGCTATCGCCTAGGTCAAGCTCTGCCACCAGGTGCCAGGCAGGGACTGGGAGCTGGCCAAGGATTCTGGGTGGGTGTAAAGCCTTACACCAGGTGTCTGCTCTTCCTTTCCACAGCCTGGGGCTGGTTCTGCCTCCCTACAGCACCTACTACATCCAGGCCAACCTCAGTGACCAGATTCTGCAAGTGAAGTGTAAGTAGCCCCTGGCCCTCCCTGCCACCCTCTCGCACTCCCCCTCACCCCACGCCAGCCCATGGCTGTCGGGGGGAGAAACACAAAGCAGACTTGTGAAAAGTTATAGGGATCACTGTGAGAGGCAAAATAAAGAGCAAAACTAAAGCTAAGAGAGGCATGAGTAGAGGTGAGCGCACAGAGGGAAAGCGAACTGCCTGCCTGGGCTGCCCCAGGGGCCAGGGTTTGGTCCTTAGGCTTTGCACCCCAAAATGCCAGCCCGGGGCTGCAGGCAGGCGCCTGTTCGCCTCCCGGGGACGAGGGATGGCGCTGTAGCAGCCAGTTAATTTGTGAGCCTGGGGAAGTTTGCATGGATCTCTTTAATTTCCTTTGGTTTATTACGATACTTTGGTTTCGGTTTAAGCCATTTATTCTTTTTATGAGTTCGGTTTCGGTTGGTTTCGATTTTTGTTTGGAATTAATCTGTGTATGTGTGTGTTAGCCTGGCCCCCCTTTCTCTCTCTTTCTCTTTCCCCTGACCCCCGAGCCTTTTCCCCACCTCAGGTCCACGCTGCTCCCAGGGACCCTCTCCCCTGTGGGAGAACCGGACCCTTCCCCTCTGCCCTCCGGTTCCCCCCATTTCTCCCCCTTGGCCACCCCAGGGGCCTGACCCCAGCCCCGCTCCAGATCCAGCCCCTGCCACCCCCTCCATCCATGGGCAGGAGCCCTGTGTCCCTGTGGGGACAAGGCCAAGCTGTCCCCATCCCTGGGAGGGGGGATCCCCCTGTCCTCCCCAGTTCTGCCCACCGTGCCATGCATGCCCCCTGACTCAGTGAGGACATTTTGATATCAAGACTGTTGCAACTGTTTGCTACTGATTCTCATTTTCCTTTGGAGTATTGAATATATATCTATATATTTCTCTAGTTATATCTTTGCATATTTTTTTTGTTCTTAGTTCACCGTGGCCTTTTCTTTTCCTTTTGTTACTGGGTTTTTTCTTCTGTTTTCTTTTCTTCATGTCGTTTTTTGCAAGAGGTTTCCTTTTGGTATGATTATAATACACAATATTTTTATTCAAACATCGATTGAATAAAATATTGTTTGTGCCCCCCTTCCCCCTTTCCACCCAACCCCTTTTTTTTTTGTTTGTTGTTTTTTGTTTGTTGTTTTTCTTGCTTTCTCTCTATGGTGGATTCACACAGTACCAAACATCAAAATGAAGGGCAAGTATTTTCAGTCTCAGACCACTCACCTTCACCACCCCGTCCCCTGCCCCGTGTCCAGTCCCCCCCAGCCCCCTGCTTGCCCATCTCCCTGCCCGTTTGCCACGCCGAACCTGCAAACCGCCACCAACTCGCCCTTCCTCCCTTCTCCTTCTCCTCTTCCTCCTCCTCTCCTCCAGTTCCCTCTTTATTTGAAAGCAACATGTCTTGTTCTGTTCATGAGAGCTTTGTCACAAAAATCCCCACTCCCTCCCTGCGCATCACTCCCAAACCTGGTTTGATACCGTTCAAGAGCCGATCTCGTATGAAACTGCCGTTTTCGATCCACGAGGTTTTTTGTAGCTAGTTGGATGCCCTGCTCTTCCTCCCCAAGGCTGCCCCTTCTTGCTCCTCTTCTCCCGCTCGTCTCCTCCAGCTCCTTCTCCCCCTCTCCTGGCTCCTTTGCTTCCTCCTCCCCAAGACAACTCAACCTGAAAGGGATAGGGCTGTGCAGGGAGCAGGGGGCTATGGGGTGGGTGCCCAAAGGTGGCAGGGATGGAGGGCAGGTGGGGGGCCCAATCCACCACTGCCATCAGCCTCTGGGACAGGCTTTTTGGGGAAAGCCTGCAAACAGGAACCCTCTGCAGAGACGGGGATGGGACAACCTGGGGCCGTGCCTCCCAGCTGCACAGGTGACAGCGAGCCTGGCCCCATGGGCACGCGGGATGGCTGAGCCCAGGGGTGCCACACTGCCTGCCCCCACAGCTGCTCGGTGGCCATCCCCCCTGCCCTGGGGACCAGCATGGCATGGTTCAGTGTACTGTACCACTGAAGGTACGGTGTCCTGGTGCCGTCTGTGCTCCTGGGAGCAGCCAAGTTTGAGCCCAAAGTCCCACCAAGGCAGGCTGAGGTGCTGGAGTCGGTCTCCCCCTGCAGTGGAGCAGGACATCACCCATGTGACACAGGGCAGGATTTGGCCCACGTTCCCTCAATGCCAGAGGGGCCCCCTGAGGCAGGACCCACAGCTCCCACACAGCCCCACAGGGGGCCAGGGGACACGCAGCACACACGGTCCCCATGGGACCCGCCACCACTCTCCATCCCATACAGCCCCCAGCACACGGCACCCACCAGCAGCCTGCCCGGCAGCACCCCCTCCCTGGCACAGGCTGGGGGGGCACTGCAGCAGAGGAGGGGCCATGAGGGACCGGGCCAGGCGGGCAGGACAGTGGGGAGGTGGAAGTGTCACCCTCAGCCCTGTTCTATCAGCCTTGAGTTGCCTCCTCCCAGCGCCCCTGTGATGGCAATGCTGATGGACCAAGTACGAGTGTTTTGTACTCCTCTCCTCCTCCTCCTCCTCCTCTTCTTCCTCTCATCGGCTTGTACCCAGCCCCTGCCTCCAGCCCTCAGAGAGCAACAGTCCAACCTCTGGCTGTGCCGTGCAATGCACCAGGAGCTGGCGGGAGGGCAAGGAGGTGGCGGTGCCCGTCGGGGGAGATGTTGTCCCCGGCGTGTCCCATGCACCCCCTAAGCCAGCTCGCCCCCGTGAGCTGAGCCCTGCATCCTCTGTCTCCTCTGCCGGGGGCATTCCCAGAGACACCCCAAACGTGCTGGGCTGCACCCCCCTGTTAAGGCGGAGTGCGCTGGCGGGCGAGTGAGGATCCCCGTCCCCATTGGGATACCACCGCCCCGGGGAGGGAGGGGGCACCGGTGCCCGGCAGCGGAGCCCATCAGCGCATTGCACGGCCCTGCAGCAGGGCGGGAGCCTCTGGTTGGACTGTCCTCGGCAAGGTTCCCCTCTGGCCATGTTGATGCCTGAAAACTCCCTTTATTTTTTCTCCCGACAACCGAGTGTTCTGGTGATCCTCCTCCGGCCAGGAGCGCAGCATGTGGTTCCCCGCCCTCGTCCACCACCCTTTCCCCGAGAGAGAGACGTCCCCCCGCCCTCCCGAACATGCATATATATATATACATGTGCGCACATATATATATGTGTGTGTGTCTGTGTGTCCCTGCGTGCCCGCCACCGGCCGCGCGTACGCACCCGCGCGCCTTCAGCCCGCGACCGAGCAAATTCGAGCCGAGATGGGCAAACCTCTCCTGATTTGGCTCTAACCTTCCTTCCCGTGCGGTGCCAGCAACAGCAGAACGGCCTTTTCCTTCCTCTCTTGTTACCAAGAGCAGCAAATGCCTTTTTCTCTTTTTTTTTTTTGGTTCCCTCCCCTCTCTCTCTCTCTGTCCGTCTCTCTCCCTCCTGGCCCCGGCGCCCCCGTCCCCGCTCCCCGCCGGATAACCTTCCCTTTCTGTTGCAGATTTTGAATACCTGCTGCCCAACAGCTTTGAGTCGGAGGGACATGTGTTCATTGCTCCCAGGTAGCTTTGCGTGTGCGCTTGCCGAGGTGTGCATCCGCCCCGGCCCCGCTGCCGACCCCGCCATCGCCCCCATCCTCGCCTCATCGTGCCTTGTCCCCGCTCCCCGTGCCCTGTGGCTGTGTGTGTCGTGTGCCCGCTCGGCCGCGGGGCTGCCGCCGGGACCCCGGCCCCGCCGCCCCCCCGGTTGCATCCAGCACAGTTATATATGCACCCGGTGCAGCCCGACCTCTGCGCGTGCATATATAGGTATAGTTTCTGAAAATCCCTGCCGAGCGAGGCGCCGGCGGCGGCATCATACAGTCGTGCTGGCTGCGGGGGAGGGGGGGGAAGGATAAGGAAGAGGAGACTTCGGCTCAAATTTGGGATGCCCAGAGGGTTTGGGGACATGAGGACAGCATAGTGGCCGCTGGACAGACAGATATGTCCCCTCCCCTGGGCCATGCCACCCAGACTTGTCACCTAGCAGGGATGAAGGGTCATCCCTCAGTGGGGTGTTTGAGGAGCCCCATGGCTCTGCCAGCACCCTGCCCTTTCTGCTACTACAGTGCAATCTCTGACCAGCCCTAATTAACATCATCAGCTAATCACCTATCTGCTGATAGGTCCTTATAGCAGCTAAACGTCCTGTTAGGGGGTGTTTTGCCAGTGCAGCTTTTGGGGACTGGAGTGGGTTGAGGTACAGCACGGCCACCTGCGGGTACCCCCCACCTTCCCAGCCCACAGCAGCAGTCACTCACACTAACTGGGTGGACCAGCCCAAAATGTACAGTCACTGCACAGCCCCGGCTTTTTGGGGAATTTAGTCCCCAGGCCCTCTGCTGGGCAGTGGGAGTGAAGTCCAGGACACATGGGAGCCAAAGCAGAGTGTGAATGAGAAACAGGAAAACTGTTAATGAAAATTGGCCTGTAAGCACACTAAGAGGATGGATAGGGAGGTGATGCCCGAGCCCAAGGCCCCAGGAGTGGGTCTGCGCCCACTGTCCTGCTCAGCCTACAGTGATGGGCTCAGTGTCCGGTGTGGGGCTCTGCAGATGGTGCAGCTGGAGAAAACAGTGGGCTGTGGAAAACAGGGTGAGGTGTCCCCAGAGCGGCTCCATGGGCACCTTGCTGCGGTGGGTGCTGCCCGGCGTGGGCAGGGGCAGGGAGGGGCAGTGTGCCGGGGCGTGTCTGGCACCCAGGGCGACTGTATGATCTGCAGCCGGCACTGCCGCGCCCATGGGCCACTGGAAATTTTCAGAAACCGTATATCCTCTGTTCCCCGTGGGTGTGTGAGTACCTGTATCTGTGCGTGTCGGTGGAGATATTTAGGTGGCTGTTCCCCCCGACCAGGGGTTGTGGGGCTGGGCCGAGCTGGCCAGGGTGCCCCACCTTTTTCAGCTGCCCTGAGGGCATGCTCACTGCCACCCTTTGCTCCAACATTTGTCCTCTTAATGAGGTTTATGGCAGAGTCAGGAGCTTGGCAGAGAGGTTGTGAGTGGGGGGAGCTCTGAGCACCCCAGCACTGTTCACAGCTACACTGCTGAGGGTGGGAGGCTCTTGGCACCCTGGGGTGGCACTAACCTGTGCCACCCAGTTAGAGCCTCGTGGTGACCAACAGGTTACAGCTGTCCCTGGCTTTGGTGGGGCTGGGTTTCTGTGCTCAGGGTGTTCCAGACTGAAGCAGGGACATGGTACCCACCATAGTGCCTGTCCCAGGAGGGTCTCAGGGCCAGTGATGCCCATGGGCGAGCACCCATCTCCACCAGCTGGGGCTCAGCCAGCACCCAACCATCTGTGCAAAGGGCACAGGTATGGCTTTGAGTGCCTGCCTGGTGCTGCCAGTGCAGCTGTGGAGAATCCCGAGGTAAATCCCTGCTCACACCCACAATGGAGCCCCTAATCCCTGGGGTGCCACAGGGGCAGGGCAGGGTGGGCACAGCGGTGCCCACCTGGCCCCACAGGTAAGTACAGTGTCAGAGGCACCCAGTCCCACCAGTAGCCCCACCAGTATGGGAGAGATGGACTCAGTGTTGTAGCATTCTGGGCAAACCAGGATCCATCAAACCTTGCCCTGGCAGAGGTGATGGCACCTCAGTGCCTGTGGCAGTGACAGACCCAGTGACTGGTGTGATGCTGCTCTGGTGGCACTGCAGGCAGCAGGGGCTGGGTACCGGGCAGTCTGCAGAGCTGCCCACAGTCAGTTCCCCTGGCGGGGTGACACTCCCAGGAGAGGTGGCACATCACCACTGTTGTGTCCCTGTCAAGCCTGGGTGCTGGCAGCACAGCCAGCACCCACCCTGCCATCCCTGGGGGAGAACTGACCTTACCTTTTCCATTCCCACGAACAACAAACCTTGTCCCCCAAACCCCAGAGAGTATTGCAAAGACCTCGACTTGTCGGATAACAACACTGAATTCCTGGAAAACTTTATTGCCCTCATGGAAAAGGTGACCCCAGACTCCAAGCAGTGTGAGTAGCTGGGATGGCTGGTGGGGGGGCTGCCAGGGAGTTGGGGGTGGACAGGGATGCAGGGGGAGATGGAGCAGGGGATGAACTATGCTGGGGTTGGGGTCCTGGGAGCTGCTGTAGAGTGGGTGCTGGGGTAGGGCAGGGGACGTGGGTGGCCCCCATGGGGCCAGCCCTCACCTTCTCCTCTCCACCTTCCTCTCAAGGCGACAACTTCCTCCTGCACAACCTGATCCTGGACACAGGCATCACGCAGCAGCTGGTGGAGAGGGTGTGGAAGGACCAGGACCTCAACACGTAGGTGGAGGGGAGATGGCCCAGGGTGGGCAGCACTGTCTTGGGACAGAGGAGGATTGGGATGGGCCGTGGAGACTGGAGCAGAGCAAAACCCCACTGATGGCCGGCGTACCTGGCCCCTCTCCTTGCAGGTACAGCCTCTTGGCTGTCTTCGCTGCCACTGATGGGGGCATCACCCGTGTCTTCCCTAACAAGTGAGTGTCCACCCTGCACAGTGACATATCTGCTCCTGCTGGGCCATCTCTGGTGGGACCAGAGATGACAGTGACAGTTACAGTCATGGCTGTGGCTGCTCCCTGCTAGGGCCGCAGATGACTGGGAGGAGGAACCGGAGCCCTTCAACGCCAGCTTCTATCGGAGGAGCCTGGACAACAAGGGCTACATCTTCAAGCCACCCTACCGGGATGGTGGGTGCCAGCTCAGGGCGACAGGCTGCTGCTGGCTCCATGTGTCCCCTGATGTCACCCCTGTCTTCCACAGCTGGCTACCGGGGACTAGACCTGGAGAACAACACCATCGGGATCCTGGTGAGCACCGCCGTGGAGCTCAGCATCGAGGGCAAGACTCTGAAGCCCGCAGGTAGGTAGGGAGCTGGGTGCCCTGGCGCCAGGCTGGGGGGTCCTTGCAACCCCCCCCCACGCCAGGGCTCACCCCATCTCCCCACTGCCCCAGTGGTGGGGGTGAAGCTGGACCTGGAGGCCTGGGCTGAGAAGTTCAAAGTGCTGGCAAGCAACAGGACGGACCGTGACCAGCTGGGCACCCGCCGAGTACGTCCTGGAGGCTGGCACAACCAGGGAACGGGGTGGGGACAGGACAGGGAGGGAGTTCTGCTTGCTGGAGGGCACTGCTGAGACATGGTACCTGTGGTTGCACTGGGCTTGTTCCTCAGGGTACCTGTCCCCAGCCTCTGGGGACACCACCCTGCACGTTCCCTTGCGGGGGGATGACCATCCTGCTAACCTGTCCCTCTGCCCTGCTTTTGGTTGGCAGTGTGACCCCTCAAGCAGCTGTGAGATGGACTGTGAGGCCAACAACAAGGTGGGTGGTGGGCAGGGGTGGGGGCAGCTGGTGGGGGAGTAGGGAATGGCTGGGAGGGGTCCCTGTCCCCTGCCTATGCAGCCTGTGCACCCACCCTCTCCCCTGCTGCTCCCCAAGCTCAGCCAGACCCAGCCCACCTCGTAGGGATGAAGACCTGGGGGTTACCCCATGGACTGTGGACCCCCTGAAAAGGCTGTTAAACACCCAGGGTGGGTGGTGTCTCCTGCTCCCTGCACCCAGCACATGTGCTCCAGGCACTGAGATGTTTCTGAGGCTTGGGGACACTGCGCTGGCCCCCCTGCCTGACAAACTGCCACCCCCCACCCTGCTGGTCCTGCCTTGCCCCAGGCATGGCCAGGGTTGGATGACACTGCCCTCCTTCCCCAGGACCTCATCTGTGTCCTCATCGATGATGGGGGCTTCCTGGTGCTCTCCAACCAGGAGGACCACTGGTACCAGGTGAGCAGTGCCCACAGTGCTCTTGGGCGTGGGATGCCAGTGGGGAGCTGAGACCCTTGAACTCATGTCATGGGTGGTGTGATGCAGCCCCACTCGAGTCCCCTCCAGGGGAGTTCCATGTTGAGGTGGCATTTGGCTGCAGATTGAGTGTCCCCATTTCAGGTGGGCAAGTTCTTCAGTGAAGTGGATGCCAACCTGATGTCCGCCCTCTACAACAACTCCTTCTACACGCGCAAGGAGTCCTACGACTTCCAGTCTGTCTGTGCCCCCGAGGCCCCCAGCAACACGGGTGCAGCACCCCGTGGCGTCTTCGTGGTGAGCGCGCATAGGGATGGTGCATTCCGGCTGGTCTGGGAGCTCAGGGACCCATGAGTGTGTCCCTCATGGGGACCTGCTGGCTCACTGCTCCTTCTTTGCCCACAGCCCACTGTGGCCGATCTCCTGAGTCTCGCCTGGTGGACCTCAGCCGCAGCCTGGTGAGTCCTGCCATGTCCCCTCCCTGGGGTCATTTCCACTGCAGAGTGACACTGGGGTGTCCTTGGGGCTGGGACACCTGACATGGCCACACTTTCCTTCCCCAGGTCCCTGTTCCAGCAGTTCTTGTACAGCCTCACCTACAGCAGCTGGTTCCAGACGGGTGAGTCCCTGGGGAGCTTAGGGCTGGGGGTGGGCAGAGGCTGGGGGGGTTGGTGGCCCTTGGCCCACAGCACTGTGCTGGCACAGAGGAGGTGGTGGGGGACGGCATGGAGGCCAGGGAGACGAGCTGCATCATGAAGCAGACCCAGTACTACTTCAGCACTGTCAACGCCACCTACAACGCCATCATCGACTGCGGCAATTGCTCCAGGTGGGTCTGTCCCTGCTGTCCTACCCCTGGGCAGGGCTGGGGACACCCCCGAGGTGCCTTTGCCAAGATCCCCATGCAGCAGCCTGTGTGGGGGCGATTGGAGATGCTGTGCAGCATTCGGGGGGACTGTGGTAGCCGGAGGGGGGACAGAGAGGAACAGTAGTGTCCCCATGGGCTGTGGGTGATGACTTCTCCAGAGCTCCTCTGTGTGGGACCAAGCTCTGGAAGCCCATCAGTGCCAAGTCCCTGGGCAGCCCCTCAGCATGGGAATGGGGAGGGAGGTGGAGCTGAGGATGGGGATGGAGACCAGGGCAGGGAATGGGGATAGGGATGAGGTTGGGGACAGGGATGGGGAGGAGGAGAAGGACTGTCATGAAATTGGGTCTGGGGAGGTGCTGCTGCTTCAGCCTCCCCAGAGCCACACACCAGCAGGGCTGGCACTGGGGCTGGGGGGGATTGGGGCACAGGGTAAGTGGGGTCCCACCACCTTCACACCCCCAGGCTCTTCCATGCGCAGAGACTGGCCAACACCAACCTGCTCTTCGTGGTGGCTGACAAGCCCCTCTGCAGCCAGTGTGAGTCTGTCAAGCTGCTGCAGGCAGAGGTAAGAGGTATCCTTTGATGTCTCAGCTGCATCCCACTGGGATGTGGTGGCAGCAGGGTGGGGGGACATGTGGTCTTTGGGATAGGCAGGGGGGAAAAGACCTCTGAAGTTTGGCAGGGGTGGAGGGAGCTCGCCTGTGGCCAAAGGCACTGGGGGTGCCCTACAAGCCCCCACTGCCCTGTCCCTGGTGGTTTCCTTGACCTGCAAAGCCCCCCCGAGGGACCCCAACCAGTGTGAGCTGGTGGACAGGCCCCGCTACCGGAAAGGCCCCCACATCTGCTTCGACTACAATGCAACAGTACGTGTGGTGTAGGGGGAAGTGGGGGGAGCAGAGCTGGGGGTGTCTCCTAGGAAGGGATGGGGGCAGTGGGTATCCTCTAGCAGGGGAGCAGAGCCATGGGTGGTCCCCTGTGGAGTGCTCCCCTGTGGGGTGGTCCCCAGGGGGAAGTTCGGGCAGTGGGTTCCCTCTGAGCAGGGGAGTGGAGCCATGGGGGGATCCCAGGGGAGCGGAGCTGAGCGGGTCACCCCTGAGGGGGGAATGGAAAGGTGAGTGCGCCCCCTGGCGGGAGCAGAGCCATGAGGGGATCGCGGGGGTGCAGTGCTGTGGGGGGACCCCTCTGACGGGAATAGGGAGGAGGGGTCAGGAGCCCTGGGGATTGCCTGGGGATATCAGAGCTATGACGGGTCCCTAGGAGAGCAATGCCATGGAGTCCTCTCCTGGCGCGAGAGCAGAGCCATGGGGTCCCAGGGAGAGCAGCACCAGGGGTCGTTCCCGGGGGCTGCGCCACAGGGCAGGACGCCACAGGGCTGCAGGGAGGTGGGTGGCCCTGGGCTGCCGAGGCACTGCTGGGGATGCCCCACGGCCCCTCTCTCTTCGCCCACTCAGGAAGATACCTCAGACTGCGGCCGAGGGGCTTCCTTCTCCCCCTCCCTGGGGGTCCTGCTCTCGCTGCAGCTGCTGCTCCTCTACTCCAGCACCAGCCGGCACCCACTGCCCCCTGCCGCCTGCCTTTAGCCCCCTGGCCGCCCCCGCCAGCTCTCTTTTCTTTCAACTTCCATCTCCATGCCCCTCCCCGGCCCGGTGGAGCGGGAGCGACGTCCCCTCCGCCGCCTCGGGGACCCCCACGGTACCGCCCCGCTCTCCCCACCGCCCGCAGCCAAAGAAGAGCCGGGGCGCGGGCAGGGGCTCCCCGGCAGAGCGGGGACCGGGACGATGCCCCGGGGTCACGCCCTCCCGGCCGCTCGGACTTGGAAAAGTGGCGTCGGTGTCCTCCGCCCGCGACCCCCCCCCATCCACCTCGCCTATTTTTTTAGCCTGAAGATTTTAAAGCAGATCTTTCTACATCGAGTTTCCAACATTTTCACCTGGAGACCGGCGGCGTTTATTGTCAGCAATGAGGACACATGGGAAAAAAACAAAAAACACAAAACAAAAAACAAAAAAAAAAAAAAA
>NW_024580659.1:1532698-1554781 GCF_017639235.1 Corvus kubaryi
CCGGCGCGGGGAGGCGGGCGGGTGGGGCCGGGCATCCCCCGCGGGGCCGCCCCGTCCCGCCCGCGGGGCCGAAGATGCGGCGGTACCTGCCGGTGGCCCGGCAGCACTTCCTGGCGGCGCTGGCCGGCACCAGCGTGGTGGTGAAGTCGCTGAGCGCCGCCGTGGTGCTGCTGTACCTGCTCTCCTTCGGGCTGGACACGGCCTACGGGCTGGGGGTGACGCCCGGCTACCTCCTGCCCCCCAACTTCTGGGTGTGGACGCTGCTGACGCACGGGCTGGTGGAGGACCGCGCCTGGGGGCTGGCGGCCAGCCTGGCCACGCTGGGGGCGGCCGGGCGGCTGCTGGAGCCCCTCTGGGGCGCGCTGGAGCTGCTCGTCTTCTTCGCCGTGGTGAACATCTCCGTGGGGCTCCTGGCGGCCCTCGCCTACTTCCTCACCTATGTGGCCTCCTTCCACCTCGACTATCTGTTCGCTGTCCGCATCCACGGCGGGCTGGGCTTCCTTGGGGGGGTCTTGGTGGCCCTCAAGCAGACGATGGGGGACAGCACCGTACTGAAGGTGCCTCAGGTCAGAATGAAGGCTGTCCCCATGCTCCTGCTCCTTCTCCTGGCTCTGCTGCGGCTCGCTGCCCTCGTCGAGAGCAATGTACTGGCCTCGTACGGCTTCGGGCTCCTCTCCAGCTGGGTCTATCTACGCTTCTACCAGCGGCACAGTAGAGGCCGCGGAGACATGAGCGACCACTTCGCCTTCGCCACTTTCTTCCCCGAGATCCTGCAGCCCGTGGTGGGTCTAGTGGCCAACCTGGTGCACAGCGTGCTGGTGAAGGTGCGGCTGTGCCGCAAGACCGTCAAGCGCTACGACGTGGGTGCCCCGTCCTCCATCACCATCAGCCTGCCGGGGACGGACCCCCAGGACGCCGAGAGGAGAAGGTACCACCTGCCCTGCCTTGACCATGGGGATCATGTTTAGGGACAGCGAGGGTGGGGTTTAAAATCCAAACAAGGAGGAAGGGGAGATTTAGGTGCAGGAGCTCAGGAGGGGCCTTCTCCATGGGGTCTGCTTGGGGGCTGCTGTGCCACAGAGGTGGTGAGGAGCATTTCAGGGAGCTGGTGGGACGTTATCCTGCTCTTCCAGATGAGGAGCAGCAATGGAAAGGCAGGGGAGATCCTGGGAAAGGAGCAGACAGGGTTAGGGGTCGCTGCAGGAGGAAGGGGGACAGCCCGGGGCAGTGACAACCCCTGGTCGTGGCAGCCTTGCACCAGTTCACCCTGGCGCAGGGGAGGGCAGTGAGTCAGCCCCACACGCCAGCCCTCCAGCACAGCCAGCACTGGCCTTCCTGATGTCTGGTGGGAGGGTTTGGACAAGGTGCTGGCGCTCCCTTTTTCCTGCCCTGTTTTATGCCTTTATTCCCCATTCCCGGAGCAGCCCGTGTGCTGTCTGACAGCCTCCAATTGCACCACGTGGCATGAAAACTCTGTGTGTAGTCTGGGAACTGGAGTGGATTTCTGTGGAGCAGTCCTAGGTGCTCCAGGTCTTCTCTGGCACTACTGAATCCACCTTTTCCTGCTGGGAAGAAGCCAGGGACTGACTTGCATAGTGCCCCGTGGGGCAGAGCCGTTGACCCGGGGTTAACCCACCCACGTGCCCTTGTCCTGCAGGCAGCTGGCCCTGAAGGCCTTGAACGAGCGGCTGAAGCGAGTGGAGGACCAGTCGGCCTGGCCCAGCATGGAGGATGATGAGGAGGAGGCGGCAGCCAAGGCTGACAGCCCACTGCTGCCCGAGCCTGGCGCGGCCGGGAAGAGTCCCGGCCAGGAGTCCAACCTCATCAGCTTCCAGGACGCCCCGGCACAGCTGTGACCGGCCCCCTTCCTGCCCTGTCTCCGTTGGAGAGCTGCTAATCCCCCTCGTGTCCCCCACGGCCGGGAGCAAGGACTCCTCCCGCGGCACAGGCGGGGGATACCTCATTCCATCGCTTCGCTGCTGCTCGCGGCCAGCACCAGGCACCCGGGACAGTGACACTGCCACCACGGTGAGGACAGGAATTCCTGGAGCTGCTCCCCTCAGCGCAGGACAGGCCGTGGAGTCGGCACAGGCAGCGGGGGCTGTTCTGGGAGAGGGACATGGGGCTGATCCCTGCCCCAAGCCGCTGTGCTGGCCCTCGCGGGATCAAAGTCAGCTTCTCCTCTGTGCCAGGGCTTGGCCAGAGCACTCAACACGTATTTCCTCCTTTCTGAAGGTAGTTTTGTCCCTAACTGAGGCAGTGGGAAGGCTGGTGGGTTTCTCTTCCAACTGCCTTTCCCACGGGGAGCTTCCCCTCGCCCCAGCAGGAGCTCACCAGGACCGGTGAGAAGTTTGTTGGGTAGGAGGGGACAGGACACTGGGCAGGAAGAGGCCACCCAGTCCCTCCTGGTGGTGCTCCAACACTGCCAGCTCCAGGCTTTGCGCGGTGGGGATTCTCTCCTCCTCCCTCTCCTGCCCCCTCCCCCTGCGAGGAGCTGCTGCCCTTGGCTGCTCCCTGGCTAATCCGTTTGCCAGATTACACTAGAAGCTGGAATTAATTTTTACAGTGGGGCTCTTGCTGCTTCCTCTGGCAGCAGGTTTTCTTTCCTGCAGGTAGAATACGGGCTCCTCCTTTCTCTTCTCTCCTTCTGTGTTGATGAGGTTTTTTTCCTGGATGGAGGATGCTCCCTGCGACAGCCTCCACAGCTCCTGATCCAGCGGGCAATTCCCAGCCCAAGATGCAGATCAGCAGTGTCATGATTATTTTTTTAAAGGACCACACGAGAAGGTTTTGTCAAATGGGAAGAACACAGATGTTTGGGTATCAATAAAGAGTTCTTTGAAAGCATTGGCTCCTGCAGCAGAGCACAGGCAGGGTGGGGGGCCTGGCACAGAGCAGCCCCTGGGGGCTGTTGTCAGGAAGCTGGGGAGGGGGTTTCTTCCCAGGTGCTCCCAGCAGGAGGTGGGAAATCTGCAGGGGGAGATGTCTGCCTGCACCCCAAAAGTCATCCCACCCAAGGAGTAAGAGAGCTTGTTGCACTCTAGCTGCCTGAAATTTTTATTGAATAAAAGCTCTGGATACAGAGGAATTTTTCAGCCTGGGAGCCGCTCCCAGCTCTCCAGCCCTGCCGGGAGCAGGATGCGTGCTGGAAGGAAGGCTGTTGTGCCAGCAAGGAGGTTTCTTCCTGCCTTCTCAAAGGTTCATCCCCCAGCTCTGTGCCTCCCCCCATGCTCACGCTGTTCCCTGTGCCCCTCCGAAGGACACAATCACTTGCTGACTGCAGGTTCACAGCCCGGCTCAGTAATTTGCTCTGTAAACTGACCCCACCCCAGCAGGCCGAGCCCAGCCCACAGAGGGGTTTGGAGGGGTTTGTGCGTGGCAGTGGGTGCCCAGACCCAGGGCCTCGGGGCAGAGCTGCCGCTCTGATCCCAGGGAGTGCCCGTGCCATGGGGACACATGTGCTGCTGTAGCACCGTTGCTCAGGTGCCACCACCCTGCCCCAGCCCTGCCAAGGCTGAAGCCATAACCGTGCCCTGTGCTTTCCTGGCCAAGCTGCCCCTGTGGCAGGAGAGGCAGCGTGGGGCCTGCTGCAGCCTCCAGGGAGAGAGGGGACTCCCTGCCCTCCTCACCAGGATGGCTCCTGTCCTGCCTGCGCCAAAGCAGCCCTGCATGGGAAGGGAAAAGGAGCTGGAATCCTGAGTGAGCCCTCCATTTCCCAGCACTGAGCACCAAGCTGCCGCAGGGACCGGCAGGTTTACCTGTGCTGAGGAACGTCCCTGCCGAGGCAGGGGTGAGGTGTCACACACATCGCAGCTGCTCCCCAGGGACAAGACACTATGGACAATCCAGGACTAATGAAAGACGAGTAGGTAGAAACCAAGTTCTAAGGAGACCCTGTGCGAGCAGGGGGGCTGCAAAGGGAGACCCAGCTCATTCTGGGAAGTTCAGGTCAGCACTAAGCCCTCAGTGCTGACTCCGCTTGCGGTACAGGTACGCATTGCTCACCTGGTTCATGATAACCAGGCTGGTGATGATGGGACACAGCATGGCGAGGTACCACGAGGCACCGGTCACCGTGGTGGTGAACCACAGGGAGCACATGCCCAGCATCAGGCTGGCACAGCCCAGCAGGTAGCCCACCAGCCCTGAGGTTGCGTGGTACAGCTTCAGCTTGGCCAGCGTCCAGTTCTTCATCAGCTTGGGGTAGAGCAGGAGCACGCCCCCAGCGCACTGCCCTCCGGCATACAGCACGGCCAGCAGCCCCGTCAGCCCGTGCCAGGTGACAAAGTGGCCCTTGCCGTTCAGGTGCTTGTTGTAGGTGATGATTCCCAGCCCCAGGAGCGCGCAGAGCAGGGCGAGCAGCTGCAGGGCCCAGTGCGCCCGCACTCGGACTTTGCGGGAGAAGGAGCGCAGCAGCGAGGTCTCCGGGGAGAAGATCAGCAGCGCTTCCGTCATCAGGAACGAGAACTGGGGGGCAGAGGGCAGCGGGATTGGCACCGGCCAAACGCCCCTGCGCCGCGGCTCCCGGGGCTCGGCACCCACCGCCCGGGGCTCAGCCTCCCATCACCCGGGAGCTCCCGGGGCTCGACACCCACCACCCAGGGACCCCACCAGCACGGCCCCTGCCTGTTCCACGGCAGCGGGCGCCGTGATCGGGGCGGCGGCACTTACCGCGAGGGCCATGAGCAGCGGGTGCCAGGAGAACAGACCTGCAAGGGAAGGGCAGGGTGAGGTGAGCTGAGACATCCGGCCCTCCCCGCGCCCCTGGCCCCGGCCCCACCGGCACTCACTGGATCCGGGCCGCGCCAGCACGGCCACGGCGGCAGGGAATCCCAGCGCCACGAGGTGCGCGGCGGCGCCGGAGGCGACGCGCAGCGAGCGGTACAGCCGGGACTCGGTCTCGGCCGTCAGGGCCATGTTGGCCGGGCGGGCGGAACCGCCGCCTCCGACACGGCCGGACCGCGGCGCGGGCTCCGATTGGCTGAGGCGGGCTGTCCGTCTGCGCTAAGGCCCGCCCCCACCGCGCTACGCCGCCGCTGAGTGGCGGACAACGCTGTCGCTCAATACGAGGGCCCGCCCCGCCGCGCGGCCGTGCGATTCCGCGGGAGCGGCGCTACGGTGGCCGGCGGGGCTGGGGCTGTTCCGCGTCCCGCCATGGGCGGCCGCATCGAGTGCGTGTTCTTCAGCGAGTTCCACCCCACGCTGGGGCCCAAAATCACCTACCAGGTGCGGGGCGAGCGGCCCGGGGCCCGCAGCGCCTGGCCGCGGCGGGGGGGCTGGGACTGGGCCATGGTAACGCCCACGGAGGGGAAGGGAGTACAGGGGTGGTGGGTGCTCCCCGGGGAAGGACGGGGCTCGGCTGGAACGGAGCGTCCTGTGCCGCCGCAGGTCCCGGAGGACTTCATCTCCCGGGAGCTGTTTGACACCATCCAGGTGTATGTCATCACGAAGCCCGAGCTGCAGAACAAGCTGATCACCGTGTGAGTGCGGGCAGAGCCCGTCCCTGCCCCGGGGGCCCCGCTGTCCCGCCGGCCTCGGTGCGGAGGACAGCTCGGTGGGATGGCAGTGCCAGCGAGCGGGGGCTCCTGGCCCCGTGGCCGGCACGGTCACTGCGGTGCCCCCAGGTACCCGTGCCGAGGGTGGGTGGTCAGATTTGGCAGGGGGGGGCTGGTGCTGCATCTGCTGCTCCGCCAGCGTTAAATCCAGGAAAGTCAGACCAGTCAGGAGAGCTGTGCTGGTTTCCAAAGGAGACTGTTTCCTTTTCTGAGAGCTGATTTTTTTGTCCCCCTTCTTCAGACTGTGATTTGCACTCTGAGCATGTAGGGCTTAGGTATCATTTTTCCTGCAATGTAAAGAAGCCCCCACCTCCAGAGCCGATTGGGAACTATCCTTGTGGGGGATTCGAGCCTCCCTGAGGGCATAGGGACAGGCCATAGGTGTCTCCTCACAGGACGGCCATGGAGAAGAAGCTGATCGGCTGCCCTGTGTGCATCGAGCACAAGAAGTACAGCCGGAATGCTCTGCTCTTCAACCTGGGCTTCGTGTGCGACGCCAGAGCCAAGGCCTGTGCGCTGGAGCCCATCGTGAAGAAGCTGGCTGGCTACCTCACCACCCTCGAGGTGAGGCCTGGGCACTGCCAGGCTGCCTCCCGATCCGCCCCACAGAGCGTGGGCACCTCAGCAGTGTCCTGGAGCATGTTGGGGGTCACTGGGCATTGCTGGGACAGGGGCCAGGTTTACAGTGTGGAGGGGATTGTGCTGGTTTCCTACATACCACTGCAGTTTTAAAGGAGATCAGGATCTGGGCTCCTATAGCCACTAATCCTGTGGGGAGGAGCTGACTTGACTTTCTGCTCTCTTTAGCTGGAAAGCGGATTCATCTCCAACGAGGAGAGTAAACAGAAGCTGGTTCCCATCATGACCATCCTGCTGGAGGAGCTGAATGCCAAAGGGAAGTGCACCCTGCCCATAGGTACGGTGAGGACAGGGTCTGAGCCAGCCTTGCCCTACCTGGCTCCAAGGGATGTCTGGGATGGGGTTATGGGCTGCAAACACCTTGTTCTGTGTGACGTGGTGGTGTCCTGGGGCTGTTGGTTGCAAGCTCCCGAGCTAGCCCAGGTTTCCATGGAGATTAAGCCTTCCCTTTTCCCAAGTAGATGAGTCGAACACCATCCACCTGAAGGTGATTGAGCAGCGCCCGGACCCCCCCATTGTGCAGGAGTACGATGTCCCTGTCTTCACCCAAGACAAGGATGACTTCTTCAACTCCCAGTGGGATCTCACCACGCAGCAGGTCCGCGTGCTTGACGCTTTGAAGGGGATCTGTTTCCAGACCATCAGGGGAGTTGGGCTGTCCTGGAGGTCACGTCAGTGAGCACCGTTTGGTGCTGCCCTTGTCATTGTGCTTGGGCCTGTGAGCAAATCATTCACCAGCACAAGGTTAAAGTGCACCTGGGGATGGAGCTTGCCCATCCCAGGTGCTCCCAGATGCAGGGGAGCTGCTTGGGCTTCAGGGTGATGCCTCTCTGCCCTCTTAATTCTTGCCTCCTCCCCTCCCAGATCTTGCCCTACATTGATGGATTTCGGCATGTGCAGAAGATTTCGGCGGAAGCCGATGTGGAGCTGAACTTGGTGCGCATCGCTGTGCAGAACCTGCTGTGAGTGCCTGGAGGGGCTGGACAGCCTGAGGAGGGGGGTGGGTGCTGCCAGAGCACCTCTCACCTTTTCCTGTCCATCTGCAGGTACTACGGAGTTGTCACACTTGTCTCCATACTCCAGGTGGGTCAGGCCACAGAGCGTAGGGCTGTGAGCAGGATTTGGGCAGTGGCTGTGCCATCAGGGTGGCTGTGGAGGGGGGACAGCAGGGTTGGAGTGGGCCGGGCCTGTCTCAGAGCCACAGCTGAGCAGAGCTGGTTTTCCATCACCCTCCAGTACTCCAATGTCTACTGCACCACGCCGAAGGTCCAGGACCTGGTGGATGACAAGGGTCTCCTGGAAGAGTGTCTGTCCTATGTCACCAAACAAGGTACAGTGACCCTGCCTAGGGATGCTGGCCCAGGCAGAGGGACAGGGCAGCTGACTGGTGACTTGTCCTTGCAGGGCATAAGAGGGCCAGCCTCAGGGATGTCTTCCAGCTGTACTGCGGCCTGAGCCCTGGCACCACCGTGCGAGACCTCATCTCCCGCTACACCCTGCAGCTCCAGAGGGTGGACGAGAGGTCAGAGCCCTCCTGATAAGCCCCTGAGGGCAGTGGTGACACTGGGGGGTGGCAGAGAGAGTGAGCAGGAAGTACCCAACGCCTGTGTCTGTAGGGTAGGAAACATGAGGCAGTGGTGGGGCATGTGGAAGGGAAGGGAATGCAGGGAGCTGGGCCATTTGGCATCTCAGCATTGTGGTCCCAGTCTCTCCTCTCTCCTCCCCAGGAGGCTTATCCAGTTTGGTTTGATGAAGGGCCTTATTCGGCGGCTCCAGAAATACCCCGTCAAGGTCGCCCGGGATGAGCGGAGCCACCCAGCCCGGCTGTACACGGGCTGCCACAGCTACGATGAGATCTGCTGCAAGACTGGTATGGATCCATAGGATCCCCTGCCCCGTGTGGGCCCCAGGGCTGGTGGGAGACACGGGAATGTCTGCCTGCCCACAGCTGTGCACTGGTCCTGGGTTCTTGCCCCTTTGGGAGCCTTCAGACCGCAGGGAGACACGACTGCGGGCCAGGCTCTTCTCCAAGCCAGGCTGCCAAGCCCATGCTGCCAGGGGCAGGGCTCGGGGAGCGCACCCAGCCCCCCGAAACCACTACTGGGCACGTCACTGACACCCCACTAACACCCCCGTCTCACTTCCCAGGCATGAGTTACAAGGAGCTGGATGAGCGCCTGGAGAACGACCCCAACATCATCATGTGCTGGAAGTGATGGCAGCGATGGCCCTCAATAGAGCCCTGTCTCACCACGCGTGCCCCGCGTGTCCCCCGCGTGTCCCCCGCGTGTCCCCGGAGCGCCCCGCTGGCTGCGGCCACTCCTCCGCGCCGCCAGGGGGCACCAGAGGCCGTCCCTCGCCGCTGCTGCTGCCGGCCTGTGGCGAGTCCTCCGCGCCGCCAGGGGGCGGTAGCGGCAGCGCCGTTGCCACAGCGACGCGGACGCCATGGCTGCCGTGCCCGGGCCGCTGCCACCCGCCGAGGCTGAGGCGTTGGTGCGAGCCCTGCAGGGCACCGAGCTGCGGGACATCGGCGGGCAGGGGTGCGGGGACACGGCGATGGGGTGTCCCCGGGGTGTCTGGGGGCTAGAACATGAAAGAGGGTCTTTAAATTTGGGGGGTCCCCTTTGGGGCTGTGGGAGAAGAGGAGGGGGTCCAGTTTTGGGGCTTTCCCAGGGGCATGGTGGGGGTAAGGAGGGGTTTCCAGAAGGTTTAGAGTAGAGAGGAGGGGTTCTGGTTTTGAGGTAACCCCAGAGGGTCAAGGTGGGACGTGGTGGGAGAAGGGCCTGCAATTCTGAAGTGTTCCTGAAAGGACTGAGAGATGGGAGGGTCCAGGGGGAGGGGGGCAAGGAAGGGTCCCGGATCTGAGGGTCTGTGTGGGATGGGGTGATGGAGAGGCTCCCCCTAGTTCTGTGGTGTCCCCAGTGAGGATGTTGCTGCAGGCAGGGCTGTCCAGTAGAGCTGCGGCCCCAGGCTCAGAGCACAGCAGGGGGATTGGGGGTTATAGGACCAGGTTTCCCTGCATGAGGGATCCTCGCCAAGCCAGTGGCCAGAGGTCTGTGGCGCTGATGTCCTTGCTGGCTGCCCCACAGATGGCTTCGGCAGCATGAGTATGTGGAGAAGCTCAACATGCACGGCATCCTGAGTGCCTCAGCGGGCCAGGAGCAGCTCCTCACTGAGCTGCTGGTCACTCACGCCAAGGTGAGCCTCCGTGGGTGCAGGAGTGATCCCTATGCTGGGCCTTCAGCCTCCAGCTGGGCTTGTCCTGTGGGCAGCGTGCAGTTTTGGAGTAAAATGCTGAAGAATCTGTTGTGTCTCTGGAAAAGACGTTTGACTGGTGGTGTGCCAGTTCTGTTTTTTAAAAAAATTAAAGGTCAAGCTGTGGTATTTCTACTTGCTAGCGTCTGGTTTTTCTCTTGGATGTTGTTTTGGTCTCGTATGTGCACCAGCCCCTTTGGTTGCAGATCTCTGCCCAATGCCTGAGGTGTCCCAGCCCCAGGGTGTGAGATTGCCTGGACCTGCCCAGGTCCTCGGGGTCACCTTCCCCCTCTGCAGCCTCAGGAGCTCTGCCCTGGTGTGAGAAGCTGCTTGTTTCTGAGCTGGGTGAATGCAGAGTGCCCCAAGGCCACCCTCCTCCCTGGGCGACTCCAGTGTGGCTGACCATTAGCAACAAACTGGTTCCCCCTGCAGCACTGGTCTGAAAGATTTCACCTCCCCATCCCTTCCCTGTCTAGATTCCTGTTCTCATTGGGGAGCTGATTTCTGTGGAGATCTGGAAGCACAAGGTCTTTCCCGTGCTGTGCCGGCTGGAGGACTTCAAGCCGAGAAGCACCTTCCCCATCTATGTGGTGGTGAGTAGAGGGGGTGGTGGGAATGAGCCTGCAAATGGGTCAAGCACAGCTGTGCTTGAAAGTAAATGTCACCCTGAAGGTCTCAGAGATGAGGGTTTGCATCTCCCCAGGCTGAGGTGGGCAGTGGGACACAGTGGGAAGTGCCTGGTTTCCCAAAGCCATGACCTGCAAGCCTGTGCCCTTGGCCCCTGGAGGGGACAGGGACTCACTCCGGGGGAAGGCTGGCTTTGTGAAGAGCTGTCCCCTCTGTAATCCCACACAGGGGCTTTTGGGAGCTGCTGGGTGGGGCAAAAGACATTCCTGGAGGCAGCTGTGCTCCTGGCTTGTGGCTCTCAGTGCTGCCCTCACTCCCAGGCAATGATACCCCTGGGGTATTTGCCCCTCTCTGAGCACTGTTTTTCTCTAGCCAGAGGTTCTCTGGGGTTATGTGCCCCATGGCTAACAAAAATGTAGCTTTTTCTTACTGAGCTCCTGGGAGCAGTGGTCCCTTGGGCCATTCTTGGCAAGGGAACGATCTTCAGATCTGGGCTTCTTTGCAGAGGCATGCAACCCTTGACCTAAGGGAAATCTGCCTGAGGCTTGGAAGTTTTAACCCATTTTCAGTCCAGGGTAACACCTTGTGGGGGCAAGGTGGTACCTTCCCTGAGCAGCCAATGCCTCGGGGCAGTTATCCCATGGTTCCCAGTCTCAGACAAGGCTGTCTGCCCCAGTCCCAGGGCCTGGGAGAAGCACAGCCATGCAGAGCATTGTCCCAGCTCAGGCACTGGCTCTGTGCTGGTGCCAGGGCCTGCAACTCACCCGAGGGCAGGGGTTGTCCTGCCCCTGCTGCACAGGCAGAGCCCTGAAGAGCCCTGCCTGCTGGGAAGTGTGGCTCTCCATCAGCGTGTTGGAGTGTCACAGGCACGTCAGCATAAATATTAATATGAACTGCATGAACTGGAGTTGTTTTGAAGGTTGCAGCACTTGTATTTTTCTCTTGGACTAGTTTTTGGGCACAACTGCATAAGCAGCTTCTCAGAAGAGCTCTTTTCCCTGTCCCAGTGCCCGTGTCCCCAGTGCTGCTCCACTGTTACCTCACTCTCGCCATTCTCCTCCCACAGCTGCACCACGAAGCCTCCATCATCAACCTCCTGGAGACAGTGTTCTTTTACAGGGTGAGAAACAAGTCCAGCTTTCCTCAAGTGGAAAGTCCCTGGGGGTGGGAGACTGTGGGGATTGACCCTGTGTGTGACCCTTGTCGTTGTGAAGGAGATCTGCGAGTCAGCAGAGGACAGCATTCTGGATTTGATTGATTATTGCCACCGCAAGCTGACCCTGCTGGCAGCTCGGAGCACCAAGGCACAGGCAGTGACCTCGGCAGAGCTTCGTGCTGAGGGTCTGCCCAGCCCGTCCTCCATGCAGGTGAGGAGAAAGTCCTGTAGTTCACTGGGGACACGTGTGGTAAAGAATGTGGGCAGCCTGCAGAGGCACAGGGAGGCCTTTTCATGGGTTGCAACCCTGGCAGCTCCTGGCCACCTCAGAGGGTGTCTGGTGCTTCTCTGTGCTAGTGGCTGCATCTACCTCCCTCCACTCTGCAGCCTGGCTTCTTCCCTGTCTGGTGCCAGTGCCAGCCTGAGGCTTCCTGCAGGACATGCTCAGGGCTCTGGGGTGGGACACACTGGAGATTTGATGGGCAAAATATTCAATAGAGGGGTTTGGCCATTTGCTGTTGCTCTTGGAACAGTGCAGATATCTCTCCCTGAAGTTTGGGAAGCCGCCCTGGGTCAGGCTTCCACTATAGCCTGCCAGTGTTAACCATGGGAGGGTTCTCCTAACAATCAGGAATTGTCTTCATGTGCTTCCCTTCTCGGAGAAATACCTGTTCTGAGCTGGTCCGTGTCAGCAGCGATCCCAGGGCTTTTCCCAGTCAGGTGTTCCCAGGCTGACACACACACCTTCCCAGAGCAGGAGCTGTCTTTGTCTCTGTTGCTTCTCAGCACCTGGAACTGCCCATGAGGAGGAGTATCTGGAAGAGCAGGGTTAAAGGGAGAGCCTGAACCTCCCCTTGCCTCCATCCTTTGGCTTGTTGCCCAAGCACAGACTTCTCTTTCAGAAAAGGGAAGGAAGTGGAGGGATCTGGAGCACAATAGGGATGTTTTCCAGGAAATGTTTTCCCAGCTGGGGAGGGGAAGGGGTGTCTCTGTTAGTGCTTTGACACGAACTTAAAACCCCAGACCTCTTCTAGCCAATAGGGTTCTCAAAAGCACTCATCTCCCAAGGAGCCTGATTTCCTCTGATTCATTCCAGCCTCTCCTGACTCTGTGTACAATAACCTCTATGAAAAAGCTGTTCCTGCCATCTCCTGTGTTGTGGAGCTTGTTGTCCTTTGGAACTGAGTATGGTGGTAAACCGTGTTTTGCTGTCCCCTAGAAGCACAGGCAAAAGATATTTTCTGTCTCAAGGCAGCAGAGATGAGGTCTGGATACGAGGAGGAGCTGTAGGAAAAACCTCACTAGGGAAGTTTGGAGAGGGAAGAGGCGGGGAAGAGCCCACAAGACTCTCTTAGTAACGTGTGGGGCACCAGCACAGGGAGCACAGAGCTGCTTACCACAGAAATCTGGAAGGGAACTGTGGCAGTGGCTCTTTGGAGAAATACAGGATGCTGAGGTCAGTGCTCTGCACACCAAGTGTGAGCTGCATCTGGGACTGGAGAGAAGCTCTGCCTGAGCCAGGGAGAAGGACTTGGCACCTCTCAGCATGGCCCTCCCCGTGGTCTCAAAAGAGGCTGAGTCAGAGGGTGGTCAGGCTGTCATGGGGGATGAGTGGGGTGTCCATGCTGTCTGGGAAGGGAAGGAGCATGGCACAGCTGTGGGCTGGGATAACCACAGGCAGATATTCTAGGTGGCTGTTCCCAAGCTGGAGGGAAGAGGCAGATCCAGGAGGGGCGGACATAGGACTGCAGCTGCACCAGGGCCAAGTTTCTCCCTCCTCCTCCTCTGGTTCCTTTGCTGATCAGGCAGCTTCAACAGGTCCCTGAAGGGCCATGGGCCACAAGATGGTCCCAGAGAGAGGTGCAGTTTGGGACCAGCCTCTTTCAGGGGGTGTTCCTGTGCAGAAGCACTGCAGCCAGTAGCCATCCATGACCTGTTAGTGGCAGGGACGTGAGGGAAGAGCAACTGTGAGCTGCAAGCACTTTTGTGGCTGTGCTGGCAAACAGGCAGTACTGGCACAGTTGAGACAAGAAAATGTTTTTCATGGCTGTATTTTCCTACCCAGACTGTGGTTACCAATGCAGTCAACAGCCTGCCTCCCTGTAGCTCCTGGGAAATGGGGCCTGAAATCCCAAGGCTGATCCTGTCCCTCCACAGGAGCTGCAGAAGCAGGCAGAGACGATGGAGTTTGAGATTTCCCTGAAGGCCCTGTCCGTGCTGCGGTTCATCACCGACCAGGTGGAGAGGTAGGTGCCCAGGAGCAACAGAGGCTGTGCCCAGCTCTCCAGATGGGATTCCTGTGGGGTCACAGTGGGTGCCTGGACCCCTTTCAACAGCTGGCTGTATCCACAATGGCAGTGGCACTGTGCCCTGGGAGGCAAACACAGCAGCACTCCACCCTGCTCCCAGGAACCCAGATCATTGTTTCTTTCCTGCCTCTCCCAGTTGCCTCAGGGAGCATTTGTAGATACCAATTCTGGCACTAATCTGTGAGTGCCTTTTCTCCCTTTCTGCTGTATCTCCAGTCTGCCCCTGAGTGCACTGACACGGATGCTGAACACCCACAACCTGCCCTGCCTCCTTGCCGAGCTGGTGGAGCATTGTCCCTGGAGCTGCTGGGAATCAGGTATGGATCGTGTCCCGTGGTATCTGGTGCACCATGGCACTGTGCTGGGATGTGCAACCACTGAGTCATCTGCTGTAGGAGCCCTTGCAAAGTTGTTCTCCCTCTACCCTCCCCTCTAGCTCCTCAGTGCTCCCTGCCTGAAGCTGTTCAGCTCGAAAGCAGCTGCAGCACAGCTGGGCTGGGGACCCAGCAGCGTTTCCAAAAGCTGATCCTCACACAGGGCTGGGTCTCTTCTGAGTGATCACAGCCAGCACTGGACTGTAGCACCTCTGCCAGCCCCACGTCCTCCTCTGAGGAGTCTTCTGGACACAGAAAGACCAGAGTGCCCATCCCAGCTTCTCTGCACCTTTTGGGGCAGCACTCACCAGAGCCAGATGTGGGCTCTCCCAGGCAGCAAGTGTTGCCCTGATACTACTGCTGGTCCCTGAGCTTCACTCTTGCCAAGGGCCCCTGATCAGGCTGTGCCTATCGGCCATCGCCCTCCCCTCTGCAGCCAGGCGGGCTCCCCACAGCCTCCCAGCCTCCCACTGCCTGCCCTGTGGTGGGGCACGGCCTGGGGCGTGGGAACCCGCGCTGCCCCAGCCCTGCACGGGGGGTCACAGCGGCGGCAGGGCGGGAAGAGCTCTGGGAAGCACGTGGCTGTGCCTGCCGAGAGCAGCCCAGCTGGATGCGGGAGCTTTCCTCCTTCCTCCAGCCACCAAACATCCCTTCTCCCTGCCTGTGCGCTCGGGGTGTGAGAGGGAGCTTTGATCCAGAGCCCTGAGGGAGGGACTGGAAGAAGGCGAGCCCAAAGGCATTTCCAGGTTGTGCAGATGCAGGGTCACATCCTGCTCCATCCCCCAGAGCCACACAGTAGCTGTTGGAGCTTGTTTCGTCATTTCTGTTATATTCATGCTACTTCTGGCAGCGGAAACTCGAGAAGAGTGGCCACACTGGTATCCCAAAATGGGTCTCTCCAGCCACTTTGTTGTTGCAGCATGGGCTGCCCCACTGCCTGCCAGTGCCCTACACTCCTGGCCAAGTACAGAGGGAGATGTCTCAGGGGTCTTTCTATTCGTGCCACAGCACTATTGGTTTAATACATGTCCTTTCTGCTTTTCATGCTCTAATATTTTTCCCCAGTACCAAGTAGGCTGCTATGCGGAGCAAAGGGTGGGGAAACTGAGGCAGGCAGAAGCAGAGGGTGAAGCAAGGCAGTGAGAACAGGCCAGAATCCCTGCTCTGAGCTGTCTCCCCTCAGGCAGCACTGTGTCTCCCTGGTTCTTCTGTCCCCCAGGCAAGCTCAAGAAGTTTGAGAATGGCACGTGGCACGTGGTGCCCCCTGAGGACCAGGTGAAGATGACCAAACTCGATGGGCAGGTGTGGCTTGCCCTCCTCAACCTCCTGCTCAGCCCCGAGTGCCAGCGCAAATATCGCTTCGATGGCTTCAACAAGAGCCAGCTCCTCAAGGTAGGACCCAGCAGCACAAAGGCCCTGGGCCCTTGCCAGCACTGGGCACCTCCAGATATCTGTCCCTGTCCTCACTGCGGGCTCCAAGGAGCCAGTGGTGGGAGAACAGCAGGTCTGTCACTGTAGCAGCAGCAGCAAAGCTTGTGTTTGTGCGTGTACCTCGTGAGATCCCCATAGGTCTCTCTGCCAGTGCCCCCCAAATCCATGCTCTTGCCTTGCTGCTTCCCCAGCTCTGACTCCCTTGTCCTGTCCTCTCTCTGTCCACTCTTCTCTCCCCCTCCGTGGCCACAGCTCCGTGCATTCCTGACAGACGTCCTCATTGACCAGCTGCCCAACCTGGTGGAGATGCAGAGATTTCTGAGTTACCTCGCAGTGACAGAGCCTGCTCCCCCCAAAAAGGATCTCATCCTGGAGCAGGTATCCTGTGGCTTTTCCTTCACCTTTACAGCTGCTCTACTTTAAGCCTGATAGCTCCCTACCTCTTTTTTCTTACACCAAGCTCAGCTCTGGAGTGGTGATGCCCTGGAAAGCAGCCAAGTACCCATTTCAGTCACACCCTTATTGCCAGCAAAGCTGCCTGTGGCTGATGTGAGAACCTTGTCCTGCCCTGCTGTGGCCAAGCAATCACATCTAAAGACATAAATGCTGGGTTATAAACAGCTCTCCAGGTCACACTGAGCCCCTGGGATGGCAGCTGCATGGGGCAGACACAGACGCTTGTTTTGACAAGTAACTCTTCGTTTGACATTTAGCAGTGTTGTCCTGTTGAATTCTGGGCTTCCAAGGGAAGTCCCCTTTTACAGCCCTGCTCTGATGCTGCTTGGCACACTATGTACAGAGGGACATCGTGATCTGGTGACAGAGTCTGGAGTTAAACTGCTCCCAGCTGGTGTCTGGGCCTTTGGGAGTTAGGCCATGATGGTCTTTAAACAGCCAAGAGGTTCTTGGGGGTTTTAATCTGTGCAGTGGTGATCTCTGGAGAAAAGTGTTTTTATGTGTTTCTACTGCCTTCTTGTAACCTATGGGGAGAAACTGAGTGTGGGGGCAGATCTGCAAAGAGACTGCTGAGAACTGGGAGCACAGAGGCTCTTCCCCACTGCCAGAGGCTCCCACACCGCTTCCTGGAGGAGATGGGTATGTTGGGCAGTAGCCATCTGGGCTGTCCCCAGTGGGAGCACACTGTCCCCATCGCAGCTGGCTGCGTGGCCTGCGAGGAGGGTGATGTGCCCTGTCAGAGCTGTCTCTGGCTGAGCTGGAGGCACGGCCCAAGCTGGAAGCTGGGGCTGGGGAAGCTGTAGACTGGCAAGCTGAGCTGTTGGAGCTAGGGGTGGCAGCAGGGCGGAGGTGGACATGGATTCTGCCACATGCCTTGACTGCCAGTGTGTTGGTGGTGCAGTGACAGGCAGCTGCCACGATGGGGACCTCCTCCAGCCCTCACCCAGGCTGCTGCCCTTCTCCATAGCTCTGCTTTTGTGCCGATGCTGCTCCTGCCCCTGACAAGGGCTGGGGCTGAGCTCGGGGGCAGGCAGGGGGAGCCAGCTGGAAGCACAGACATGGCCTCCCTGCTCTGCCCAGAGAGCAGTGAACTCACTCCTTGTTGCTGAGCCAAGCTAAGGAAAGGCCTTTTTCCATTTGGCTGCTCCCAGAGCAGCCTCCTCCCCTTCCTTGGCTATTTTTACTCTTCTGGAGAAGGCAGCGCTGTTTGAAGCAGCACCGTCCGCTCCAGAGCCTGAGCTCCACGTGCTGCTCTTGGCTGGGATGTTTCCTCTCGCACTGGCCAGCCCTTCCCCGGGTGTTCATCTTCAGGGAAGTGATGAGCGGAAAAATCTGCTCAGACAAACGGCTCCGGAGCACGGGGTTCACGCTGCTGCCACACGCAGGGTGCTGAGCTCCCAGGGCTTTCTGTTCAAGGGCCCAGGCCTCAGGGCTGAACACCCATTCCCAGCTGGACCACGAAGGTTTTGCCTTGTTTCACCTCAGTGCCCATTGGCAAGTGGGTGCTTCCCCTCCATGTACCCTAAAGCACACCCTGACACCCTCTGCACCTCTGCCTCTGCTTGCCCTCCTGGAGGGCCATGCTTCTTGTGCCCAGGGCAGGCTGCCTTCTCCCCAGACCACAGAACCTTTTTTAGGCCGTTGGCACCCCTTCCTCCTGCCCTGCCTCTCCCACCAGGTTCCTATAATCCGGGACCATATCCTCAAGAAAAACTCGGGGAAGTGGGAGGCCATTGCCAAGCACCAGGTGAAGCACGCCTTCAGCCCCAGTGAGGAGGAGCTGAAGTTCCAGGCACGCAGGTAAGGCCCTGGTACAGGTATGCAGAGTGCCCAGTGGGGCCAGTATTCCCATTAGCAGGGCCGGAGCTCTGGGAGGACAGAGAGGTCTGTGGTACTGGTTGGAGATGTCCCCTCAGTGGCAGGATGCAGCAGGGACAGCTCACTGCCAGTCAGCAGTTCCCTGTAAGCAGCCTCACCCCTCTCTGCCTGCACAGGTGGGCACAGACCTACAGCCTGGACATGATGGAGGCTCTGGCCCCTGACAAGCCCCGCTGCAGGGTGTGTGGTGTAGAAGCGGCCAAGCGCTGCTCTCGCTGCCGGAACGAGTGGTACTGCACACGGTAAGGGAGCCCTGCCACCCCCTTGAGGCCCCTGCAGCCCCTCAGTCCTCCCCAGAGCACCACAGATTTCACTGGAGGATGCAGTGGAAGGGCCAAGGAAAGCCAGGGGTCCCACCACTGCTCAGCACCACTGGCTCTCTGCTGGCCACGTACCTCTCCAAATCTTGTGGGGAGGCTGCTGGTGGAGGAGGTGCTGGTGGGAGTTGTGTTGCAGATGCAAGGTGCTGAGCTGCTTCTGCCCACAGCGACAGCAGTGACAAGCTGGGTTTTCCGTGATGACACTGTCTCCCTCCTCTCCACCTTGGTGGGGCAGGAGTAGCAAAGCACCCATGACCCCGTGGGTGCAGGTGACAGGCTGGGCTGTGGCAGCTGGGATGATGGCAGTAAATTAAGTCTTCTCTGGTCCTGAACCATCTGGCAAGGTCTGGCATTAAACCTTCTTAACCTCCAGAACTGGGGCCGCATCCATCTCCCTCTTGGTCTAATGCTGGGCTTTATCAGCTCTCCCCCAGCTCCCAGAGGGCTGTGGTGCTGGAGTTTGTCCTTGTTGCTGCTTTGCCCCCAGGGATGGATGTGGCTCCACTGCCCCTGACAGCAGCTTCCCCCTCTGCAGGGCATGCCAGGTCCAGCACTGGCAGAAGCACAAACCTGCCTGCAACCTGATGGCTGAGGTGCCGAGGAGTGTGGATGACCTGTAAGAGAAGTGGTGCCTGGCATCTGGCCCATGGCTCAGAGAGGCAGATTCCCCCAGTGTGTAGCCCACAGCTGGCAAAGGCCCCTTCTGCCTGCTCCCAGCCCCAGGCAGCACTAGCCAAGGTCAGCCTCTCCTCTCCCACCACCCCACCATGCTGCCTTCTCCAATAAATCTCCTTGTGCATCCCACAGCTGCCTGGCTTCTGCTTTTTCTCTCCTAGCTGAAGATGGTAAACTGCTTCCTCCCTTCCCTTCCACGCTGTGAGAGGCGTGTGTCCATTTTCCCCTCTGCAACAACAGAAATCCCAGAGAACCCGAAAAAGCCTATAAGGTCATGATTACCTTACTGCAGCTGGGGAGGGAAAGAGTGAGAAGGCCTCTGTGCCGCCTCTTACCGTCATTAGAGCAGCGTGGGGAGCAGAGGATGTGGTTTGCACGAGCATCTTGCTGTGAGAAAGAGTTTCTTGGGTATTTGTCATCTCCCACCTCGCAGGGAAGATTTACCCCATTTCCTCTCCCTTGCAGTGGTGTTAGCACCAAGGGCTTGGCCCCCTGCATACCAGCATTACCAGTAAACAGAGTTTACTGGTGGGAGTGCCTTGGGGTGCATCCCCACCTCTCACTGGCCAGCAGCAGCTGCCGAAGGGCTGGAGCCTTGGTCTGAGCACAGCTGGGAAAGGTTGGCTGTATCCTTTTTCTGATGGGGTGCCTGAGGCTCCCTGACACATAAAAATAGGCTTTGCACCAGGGCTGCTGCTGTAGGAGCCACGACAGCAGGCAGGAAACCATCTCGGTCCAGCTGCAGCCCCGGCTGAGCAGCCCGTGCTCGGAGCTGAATAAACTCCTCACCCCAAACCCAGGCTGCACGTCCAGGGCTGCAGCCAGCCGGAGCAGGAACGCTCTCCGTAGCTCTCCGTCTGCTTCTCACGCGCTGCCGGGGTGCTTCCAGCCCCTTCCTCACTGGGAAACTGAGGCAGGGAGCGCAGTTTGTCCTGCTCCTGCGAGAAGAGGCAGAGAGAGCGGGGCTGCTGGAGCGGGCCCCCCCTTCCCCCGCGGCGGCTCCGGGAACCTCATCCCCGCCTCCAGCCCGCCCCGCCGGGCTCGCCGGGGCTGGAGTTGGCGATTGGGAGCCCGGGGCATTGCGCCGTTCCCTCCACCTCTCCTGCCTCAGTTTCCCCGCGGTGCCCGATCGGGGCGGCCCCCTCCCGGTCCCCGCCCCGGCCCCGGCCCGGTCCCGGTCCCGGCCCCGGCCCCCGCCCCGCCGCCGAGCAGCGCCCGCGGCCGCCGGGCCATGGAGCTCATCGAGCTGCGGGAGCTGCAGCCGGAGCCGCGGCCGGGCCGGGGCCGCCTGGAACGAGCCAACGCGCTGCGCATCAGCCCGGCCCGGCGGCCCGGCCCCGGGGCGCACCCTGACCCGCGCCTGACGGCGGCTCCGGGCGCCGGGCACCGCTTCGAGCCGCGGCGCCGCGGGCTGCACACCTGGTGCGATCTCTGCGGGGACTTCGTCTGGGGCGGCGGCAGAAAGAGCCTCCAGTGCCGCCGTGAGTACCGCGCCGCGCCCCGGGGCCCCCCCTCCCCTGCCGCCGGGCATCCCGGCACCTAGCACCCCCGCCAGGCACCGGGCGTCCCGCCGCTCGGCTTCCTCAGCACTGGGCACCCCCAGCGAGCACCGGATATCCCACCACCGGGCACCCTCACCACTGGGCATTCCCACTGGGCACGGGGCATCCTGGTAGTAGGCACCCCCAATGAGCACCGGGTGTCCCACCAGTGTGCATGGGTTTCCCAGCACCGGGCATGCTGCCACCGGGCACCCCCACCACCAGCGGGTACAAAGCATCCTGCCATTGGGCACCCCCCCGGGCCCCTGACCATCCTGGTAGCGGGCCCCCATACCGAGCACCAGCTGTCCCACCACTGGGCACAGGCATCCCAGCACCAGGCACCCACACCAGGCACTGAACATCCCAGCACCGGGCTGGGTACAGGCATCTCAATACCAATTACCCCCACCAGGCATCCTGGTGCCAGGCACTTCCATTAACTTGGGCATCATCATTCTGGGCACTGGGCCTCTGGACATCCCTGTACACACATCACACAGTGGGCAGCCGCATACAGAATACCCTCACCAGGCATCACACATCCCTGTACTAGGTACCTGCACCGGTTACCAGGTATTCTGGCACTGGGTACCCACACTGGTGCCCATACTGGGCGTCCCAGTACCAGGCACTGAGCATACCATGCTGGCCAGCCCAGCAGGGAGCACAGGCACAGCGGGACCGGCCAGCATATGGCACAGTGCTATGTCCCATGTTGATGCTACCCCTGAGCCCCCAGGCACAGCATGAGCAGGCAGATGACACCGGCACCATGTGCCAGCCCTTGTCCCACCACACAACAGTGCCCTGACCCTGGCAGCTAGGCTGTGCACGGTGGTGACACTGGTCTTGTCTCTGTCCCAGACTGCAGCTTCACCTGCCACTACCGCTGCCGGGCCCTGGTGCGTCTGGACTGCAGTGGCCCCCCAGGTGCTGGTGACGAGGACGATGGCAATGAGCAGGTGCTGGAGAAGGACACCAATGTGGTAGGGCCTGGGCCTGTCTGTGAGGGAGAGCTTGGGCAGGGGGTGGCAAACCTGGGGGCTATGCTGGGCTGTGCTACGTGAGGCCATGTCACGGCATGCCAGGCTGTGCTGTGCCATGCTGGGCTGTGCCAAGCCTTGCTGGGCTGGGCTCAGCTGGGCTTAGCTGAGCTGAGCTGTGTGAGGCTGACATGCCAGGCTGTGCCATGCCAACCCATGCTAGGCTGTGCTGTGCCATGCTGGGCTGTGTCAAGCCTTGATGGACTGAGCTGGGCTGGGCTGTGTTTGGCTGGGCTGGGCTATGTGAAACCATGCCATGCTGTGCTGTACCGAGCCAGGCTGTGCTGTGCCCTGGCGAGCTGTGCTGTGTCGTGCCCGTGCCGCGCTGCCCGCACCGTGCCCGTGCCGAGCCGAGGCGAGCCCAGCCGGGGCAAAGCCGTGTCCGGCCGAGCGCGGGTGAAGTCACCGCCGGAAGCGGGGCCGCCGCGCCGCCCCCGGCCCGCGTCACCCCACGGCCGGGGCGGGGCAGGGACGGGGAGCGCGCTGAGCCGGGGACGGGGCAGGACGCGACAGACGCCGCGCCGAACCGAGCCGGGACAGGAGCGCGATAGGGACCGGGCTGAGCCGAGCCGGGACCGGAACCGTGATAGGGACCGGGCTGAGCCGAGCGGGACTGCGATAAGGGGCCGGGCGAAGCTGAGCCGGGACTGAGACCGGGACCGAGACCGGGACCGGGCGGAGCCGAGCCGGGACTGAGACCGGGACCGGGCGGAGCTGAGACTGAGACCGGGACCGGGCGAAGCCGAGCCGAGCCGCGATAGGGACCGGGACTGAGCAGAGCCGAGCCGGGCCAAGGGCCGGGCTGAGCAGAGCCGGGACAA
>NW_024580659.1:1559781-1583478 GCF_017639235.1 Corvus kubaryi
CCCGGCCCCGCTCCCGCCGCCGCCGCCGCCCCCGCCATGGGCGCCAGCGGCTCCAAGTCGCGGGGATTGTGGCCCTTCGCCACCCCGGCGGCGGGCGGCGGCGGCCCCGAAGGCTCCGGCGGGCAGCAGGCCCTGGCCCGGGCACGGGCCGCGCGCGCCGCCACCCCCTTCGTGTTCACGCGGCGCGGGTGAGACGGGGGCGCGGGGCGCGGCTGTCCCGGGGCGGGGGACTCTGCCGCTGGGCCGGCCCCAGCACAGGCAGGGCGCGGGGGTCGGGAGGAGCCGCCGGCAGCGCCGAGCTGGCAGCTGGTGCTCGCTGCAGCTCCCCAGGGGAGGAGGGACTGGGCTGCCCTAGGCCTCAGCCCGGCTCGGGGTGCAGGGAGCCGGCAGGGCCGGCAGGCTCTCACCTCAACGCCTCCCCTCTTGGCAGCTCCATGTATTACGATGAGGACGGGGATCTTGCTCACGAGTTCTACGAGGAGACAATCGTCACCAAGAACGGGAGAAAGCGCGCCAAGCTGAAGAGGATCCACAAGAACCTGATACCTCAGGTAAGGGGTGGAGAAGAGTGCGGGAAAGTGAGTGCAAAGCTCCATGGTGACACTTGAAGTCCGGACTTTACAGGAGCGATCTCCCTCAGGGCATCTTCTTGCTGGAAAGGTGGAGGCTCTCTCCTCCCCCAAGTTTCTGCCTCAGAGCCATGATTTCTATGTGTCCTGGCTCACACCCGTGTCACCTGAGGCTGTGATAGGAAAGGGAGAGCTGGTGGCACCCTCCAGCTGTCCTTGTTGGAGAGAAGCAGTGCCTGAGCCTTTCAGAGCTGCCAGGCAGGGGAAGACAGCTCAGACTGTGTGTTGTGGGGCACGGAGTGCCAGGCAGCCCTGCATGGCCACGGTGTCTCATTACCAAGCACCTTCCACGAGGTGTAGGGTGCTGTGCTGCCTCAGCCAGTGTCATGTCACTGCGGAGGGCCAGGCCCTGTGCTGGGGAGCAGCAGCCAGAGCCCGTCAGCTGCTGACATGAGTGTGCGCATCCCCTCCAGCTTCTCAGCAGCGTTGACAGCTATGTGCTTTGCTCTTCAGTGGAAAAGTCTCCTCTTTAAATAAGCAAGTGGTGTGAAGCTGGGCAGGGGCTGGGATGTCAAATGAGGATCATGGTGAAGGGGCAGGGTAGCCTGCATGTAGGGAATCTTCGAGGGGCACAAATGGAGGAAAGGGCCGATCAAACCAGGGCTGGAGAGAGACCCTTAGGAGTCTTCCCTAATTAAGCAGAAAGGCATGGCTGCAGTGAGCACCTGGGGTGAGCTGTCAGTGTGCTCTGAGGAGTGGGCAGCCTCCCAGCAGGATGGGACCCCGCTGAGCACTGAGCAGGCAGTTACGGACGGAAGGATTTGGTTGGTGCTGCTTCCTGGGCTGGCATTCTAGCAGAGGCAGGCTTGGCCTGTGGAACTGACTCCTCACTGGTGTGGGTTGAAACTCACCCAGTTGGAAAGCTTAGATGAGCTGGAGAGAGCAGGTACCAGCACTGAATAGTCCTTTGCTAGCGCAGGCTTTGCTCTGGTTCTGTGGGTTCAGGCCCAGCCCTGAGCCCCTGCTCCCTCCTCTGCCCCAGCCCCCCACCTGCCAGCAGCTCCTCCTGGTGCTGTAACAGGAGAAGGCTTGGACGGGGCATGGGAACGGTTCCTGTGGCTGGTGTGGAGGGAGCCTGCATTCAGCAGCCTCCCCTCTGCACAGAAAGCCGCTTTTCTTGTGCGCCAGCTGCCCCGGCTGCGTTCTCTCAGAGAGCTCTTTTCATTCTTCTAAATCCCGTGAATGAAAGGTGCCGCATGAAAAGCCCAGACAGCCAATATCTGCCAGTCACGCACCAGCTGCTGCACGGGCAGTGCCTGGCAGAGCAGCTCCCTCCTTTCTCGCCCTGCCATGTGTGGCAGCCAGCCGTGCCGCCCTCGGCTCTCCAGGGACGAGTGCGAAGGGCAAAGTGCTGGTGCTTTGCATGCTGCTGCTCAGGCGTACCTGGTGTCACAGGCGATTTATGGACCCTGGTCCCTCCGGTTCCTCAAGGGCAGGGTGTTCTCTGTCACTGGGTGACTGGCAGGGCTCGGGGATGTTGATTGGCCATCCCTTCTGCTCACTGCTGTGTCTCTTCTTTCAGGGCATAGTGAAACTAGAGCATCCTCGCATTCACGTGGATTTCCCAGTGATCATCTGCGAGGTGTGAGTCCCAGACATCGTTGCCCACGGGCAGGAGGCCCTGCCCCACTGCCCCCAGCCTCGCCAGGCCAGGCTGCGTTGTGTTCCCACCGAGGAGGACTCTGGACACATGGCGGGACGGTGGCTCTCCCCTCGCCTGGAGGTGAGGCAGGACAGAGCAGGCCCTCGCAGGAGGTGGGTGACTCTGTGCAATGACTGCTTAAAAACATCCTCGCTTGAGTCAGAAGACTAAAATACCTTTTGTAGCCTCTAGCCGACGTTTGATGGGTAACTGGAACTGCAAACAAGCTGCTGTGATTGAGCTGTTAAAGGGAGAGCAAGCCTGCACTTCTCACCAGAGAGAATCCCCTGCTTCTCAGGTATGCGGCCCAGGGAGAGCCAGGGCACGGTAACGCCCTGCCCCGCGCCCCGAGGTCCCTGGGGCCCGCAGGTTAGATGGCCAGTGTTGCAGCATGTCCCTTGACACGGTGTGATGTGTCGCTCCCCTGTGTGGGTTTGTTGATGGAGGATAAACAGGGCAGGCTGAGGGGTCTTGAAGCACATCAGGCTGGCTGCAGCTCTCCTCTCGGGACAGGGATGGAGATCAGATGCCACTCTCTTAGACCTCGGTCTCTTCCCCCACTGCATTTCCCCACTTATGCCAGTGCTGGGGAGGTTGGCTTTGCTGCTGCCTGCTGGAGATCTCTGCAGTTCATGGCCACTGCTGGTGGCAGCGAGGTCCCAGCTCCACAGTGGACTTGCCTCCCCTGTTGTCACACTGGCTCCCGCTGAGCGCCGTCCCTCTCCTGCTGCGGGGCTGGGCTGCCGGGCAGCTTCCTCACCCCCCTCTGCTGTTTGAACATACCTCCCTGTAGGCTGGGCCTTGACTGAGCCAAGCAGGAAAGGAATCCTCTCTTCCTTCCCTGTGCCCCTGAAACAATCAATCGGCGTACCTGCCCCAGCTTGGAAATCTCCCTGGTGATGTGAACTGTGGTTCCTTCCGCATCCCAGCTGTGGCAGGAGGAGAAATGCAATGCACTTTAAAGGGAGGCTTTCTGCCCCACCTCGGAAGGTCCTGCTCTTTTCTCCTCTTTCCTCCCACCTGAGAAGGTCGAGGTCTTGGCGGCACCGAAGAACCTCTCACCCCTGCGTGTGTCCAGCTGCTGGGAGAAAGGCCTGACCCCAAATGCCCCTTGGCAGCATGAGGAGCCCCTGCCTCCCTGCTCAGCTGTGCCTGGACCGGGCAGGCAGAGGAGGACCGGCAGCAGCACAGCTTTAAAGTGGGTCAGAGCCTACTCCCCATAGCAGCCAGCTCGGCTTTCCTCCTCTTTCGTTCCAGAACTTATTTACTTTCTAAGCACTTCAGATGTTTGCTACCTCGATTTTTAATTTAAGCTGCTGGCACTTGGCTGCCAGCCCTGTCGGTGTCTACGTTGGATGTATCCATCCCCGCGTCCGTTGAGAGCCGCCCGGGCGCGGGGCCACATTCCCGGCTTCGGGGAGATAACAGCGGCGTGGCTGTTGCTGTCTTCCTGTCGCCACCTCTTCCCTTCATGTCCCTCCACCCGCGGTTCCCATCGACAGGAGCGAGCACGCAGGGTGAAGTGGATGTGCTGGCTGCCACCAGGCAGGAAAGTGGGAGGGCAGGGCTCGTCTACACTGTGATGCTGGGCGCTTCTTTCGACATCTTTTGTTCTCCTGCTTGCTTGAAGGAATCTTGTCTTAAAACAATCCCTCACTGAAGTGTTTCTTATTTGCACCACCTGCTCTTGAGTTTCTCCCTGGCTGGAGCTCCCTGGGAAGGGCATCCCTTGGGGTCCACAGGAGAGTAGGAGCTGCTGTCCCCAGGAAGAGGAGAGAAAACCATGGCCACACTGTCTGTGCTGCCTTGCCCCACTGCTGTTTGAGGGCACGGGAAGCTGCACCAACCCCACCTTAGGCATGGGGGAAGGAGGAGGAGGAGTGGGGAGGGGGTTGGTGCTGTTTGCCTGCCCCAGTGGGGAGCCCCTCGCCTGGCTGCCAGCCAGAAATCTGCTGGCAAGGCATGGCCCAAACCCGGGGGAGGGGGCAGAGACTGTGACCAGCTTATCAAGGATGCTTTTGTCCTTTCTGACAGGCTGGCCATCCTTCCCCTAGCGTATTAAACATGCTTCCCCAAAAACCATGCCTTCTCCCACCCTTCTACCCCCTCAGTGTCACCAGAGTGGCAGCGAACCTCTGCAGGCTGCCAACAAGCTGCATCCTGCCCTGCTTCTTCCCAGGCTGGTCCCCACAGCAGCCAGCCCCCAGGACCCCAGCAATCCTGCAGCAGCAGGGCCTTGGGAGCACCTGGAGGGATCTTAAAAATGTGAAGGTCACTGTAAATAGTATCTGTGTCCACTGTGGTGTTGGAGCAAGCAAAAAAAAAAAAAAGTTTTCCTTTTGTTTGGTTTTTTTTTTTTCCAATTTCTGTGCAACATTGTGCTTTCCCGTGTGGATGTGTAGCCAAATCGTACTCACCGACACTAGGCTCCTTGCTCCTCTAGCGTGTGGGTAGGACCCATGGGTTTGGGAAATGTACACTGCGTATGGTCCTTCCTCCCAGTGCATCTGTCCACTTTTGTTAAATTTCAATAAAATTATTTGTAGAGCCCACAAGTCCCAGAGCTGTCTTACTGGGGAGGGGCTGTGCCTGAGGGGAGGTGGACTTTGCCGCTGGCACTTCGAGCCCCCTGTTTTTTCGGGAAGGGGGGTGTTTGTGCACATGTGGCCGAGCTGATGGTGAAGGACTCCTGAGTCACAGCCATTTCCAGGTGCTCCAGTTGGCACACGACACTGGCAGGAGTTGGTGGCTTTGTCAGGCTGTGACTCTCTACTTGTAACTGCCGTGATATCTTTTAAATATATAACTAATGTGAAATATATGTAATTTCCTTGCTCAGTCCCGAGGGCTGGAATTCAGGCCTCCCGTGTGGGGAGGGAGGTTTGCGGGACGCGGGGTTCGCAGGCAGCCCAGCCTCAAGCTGACTCTTCCCGTGGCTCCGCCCGAGCCCCGCGGGGGGGAGGATCCGCCTGTCCGCTCCTTCCTCGGCTGTCCTGCCAAATCAGTGCCTCATTAATCACGGGGGCCTGACGTTCTGGAGCCAGCGTGACCCTGTGCCGGGATGCCGCCCGTCCCTCGAGCATTGCCGGCTGTCCGTGGGGCAAGTGTGATCTCACTTTGTGCCCCATGTCCTGTCCCCGACAGCCCTGCAAGTGTTTTCCTGCAGCCGCCGTCACTCCTCATCATTTCCTCCGCTCAAGCCGGCTCGGAAATGAGCCGCAGATGAAAGCTGTCATGAGAGTGAGTGGTGCGGTGTGTCCTGCCAGCCCTCCAGCCTGTGGGGGATGAGGCTCATCCATAGGGACCGCAGCCCCAGGAGGGATGGATGGATCCTGGTGGCTTAGAAGGGGACCGGCTGGCTGCGCAGGGTGGTACAGCTCGGTGAGGTTACACAAGGCGGTGGCTGGGGTTTTCTGGCTCCGTGACCGTCTCTGTGTCTGCCGGGGCCACCACGGCCCAGTCCTGCTGCCCGTGGGGCAGGGCCATGCCCGGAGCCCCCAGCCCAGGGCGGAGGCAGGTGCCGACCTCCCCTCCTGGCTTCCATGGCTGCTCCATCCCCAAGCTGACCTCCTCTCGCACTTTGCCCGGACCTGTCTGGCACGAGCGGCTGTGACTCACTCCCCGTTATCTTTATCTGCCATCCATGAGGGATTCCCGTCCTCCCGCTGCCTGCATGGAGGAGCTCTTGCCTGCTCAGCTCGCCCTGGCCACTGCCCACTGCTGCCATCCTGCACCCCTCTACACTCTGGGAATGACTTGGAATGATCTCACGCTCGGCAGGGCAAAGGGAGGCTGGATCTGCTCAGCTGCCCCCTCCCAAAAGCAAGTCTTGCCTGTGGGAAGGAAGGAGGGAAACCGAGTCAGGTGATGCAGAGCCCCGCTGAGGGGACAGCGGTGAGAACCTGCGTCACTTTGAGGACATCCAGCCCTCCCAGCAGTGGAAATCTGTGACCCCCCGGCCACCCCACTGCCGGTGGGGCTGGATACCTTCACACGAGGAGGATGGAAAATTTTAGCTGCTGGCAACGGGAGCCTGTTTACTGCCCAGAGGGGAAGGGCAGCGCCTGCAGCGCTGGGACTTCTTGGCTCCCCACAATCTCTCCCGAGGGTTTTGGCAGCCAACGCCCGGCCAGCAGCTGACCCTCCTAGCCCCTCTCCCAGCCGGTGCCTGGCATTGCCTGCAGGCCAGGCCGAGCTGTGGGGTGCAGCCCGGATTTGGAGTGGCCGGCCTGGATGCAGTGCCCATCGCTACCAGGACCGTCACCCTCTCGGTGGGAGCTTCGCCACAAAAGCTGACACCCAAGTGGTGTCACTAACTGGAGCCAGCTGCGGGTGCCTGCGGGCAGGGCTTGGCACTGGCGGCACCAGGAACTGACACCGAACAATGCTGGGCTTGGTGCTCCCGCCTGATCCTTAGGGAGCTGGCGGGTGGCTGGGGAGCACTTCCGTAGATTCAGTCCCGCTTCCTTCCCCTGTCGGCCGCAACACACCCTCGCGGTCTGGCGCTTCCTGCGCAGGGGCACCCCAGTGGCCCTCAGCCCAACGGGGCCAGCCCCAGCTCGATCAGGCGGGGAACAGGCAGGACATAGGGACTGCCACACAGCTGGTCCCCGAGCCCTGCCTGTCCCATCGCCTGCCAGAGGGGACCCGCTGGAGCCTCAGCAGTGGTCTGGGAAGGAAGCCCCCCCAGCCCTGTTACACCCATGGCCCCCCTTGTCCTCTCCGGGCAGGAAACCCACGGGGCCATGGCTGAGTCAGCAGCACCGATTGCCCTAGCCCCGCACAGGATGTCCTGTCCAGCACAGCACTGCCCTGGGGTCACCACCGTCCTGGGGATACTGCTGTTGCAGGGAACACCGCTCTTCTGGGGTCACCACCACCTTGAGGACACCAGCACTCTGGCATTGCCAATGCTCTGGAGTCACCACCATCATAGGATCACCAGCATTTTAGGCACAGCATGATCCTTGTATACCATCCTGGGTTCACCACCATTCCAGAGTCCCCATTTTGGAGTGATGGTGATCCTGGGGACACCACCGCCCTGGGGTCACCACCGCCTGGGGACACCGTCCTGAGGTCACCACCATTCTGGGGTCACTACGGGTTTGGCGTGACCATGACCCTGGGACCACCACCATCCCCTGGGGACACCACCATCCCCCTGGGGACACCACCATCCCCCTGGGGACAGTCCCGTCCCGGGCTCACCGCGGTTTGGGGACCCCCCCGCCCCGGCGGCCACCGCAGCCGCGCGCTCCCCCCGCAAGCCGTGGCGCCCCCTGCCGGCCCCAACCGCGGCCCCGCCCCGCCCCCTTCCGCCGCGTGGGGGGGGGCGGGCCTCCCGGGCCGTACCAATCGCGGCGGGGCAGGGGGGTGACTCCCCGGTGCCCGGTACCGCGGCCCCGCGGAGGTGTGTGTGTGTGGCGGGGCTCTGCCGTCGGCTCGGAGTCCGGGACCCAGGGCTCCGCGGTGGTAGGTGCCAGCAGCCCGGCGCGCTGCGGGCGGGGCGCGGGGGCGGGGCCGGCGCCCCCGAGGGTGGTGCGCGCCGGAAGGTTTAAAAGCGGCGGCGGGGGGGAGGCGGCGGTGCTGGAGGAGCCCGCGGCGGGGGATGGCCTGAGGCGCGGTGAGAGCCGCGCGGGGAGCGGGAGCGGAGCGGGGCCGCCGGGGGCCGCGCCCCGGCGCTTTGTCTGCCCGGCTCGAACAAAGGCGGCGCCGCGCCGGCACCCGGGGGAGCGCGAGCGGGCGAAGTCGCTTAGGACCGGGATTTCCGAGAACCAGCACTCCCACCCGGGGGCTCTGCCCGCACCCCCCGGGACCTCTCTGCCCCGGGAGAGGACTTGGGTCAGAGTCTGCCTTGGGGGGTGCGGGCAGATCGGCCGCTGCCTGCACCCCCTCCTGCCGGCCCGTCCTTCTGACTCTCCCGCCGCCCCCAGGTCCCGTCGGGCAGGATGCGCGGGGGCTGCGCGGCGGCGGTGGCTGTGCCCTGGCTGGCCCTGCTGGCCTTGGCCCGGCAGCCCCCCGAGAAGCCATCGGCCACCCCCCATCTGACCCGTCGGCCCTTCCTGGTGGCCTGGAATGTGCCCACCCAGGACTGCAAGCCCCGCTTCCAGGTGTCCTTCGACTTCAGCATCTTCGACCTGTACGCCTCCCCCAACGAGGGCTTCGTGGGGCAGAACCTCACAATCTTCTACAAGGAACGCCTGGGACTCTACCCCTACTACAACCGTCAAGGTGTGGCCGTCAATGGTGGTGTCCCCCAAAACAGCAGCCTGTCTGAGCACCTTGCCCGCCTCCAGGAGGGCATCGACAAGTACATCCGCTCATCCACCAAAGAAGGGCTGGCCGTCATCGACTGGGAGGAGTGGCGGCCTGTCTGGGCTCGCAACTGGAAGCCGAAGGATATCTACCGGGAGGCATCACAGGAACTGGTGTTACGGCGTCAGCCCACCTGGCCCCGTGAGAAGGTGAACAAGCAGGCAGTGTTTGAGTTCGAGTCGGCTGCCCAGGAGTTCATGGTGAGCACCCTGCGCAAGGCCAAGAGCTTCCGGCCCAAGCAGCTCTGGGGGTTCTACCTCTTCCCTGACTGCTACAACCATGACTACAGCAAGAACAAGGAGAGCTACACCGGGCAGTGCCCAGATGTGGAGAAGACCCGCAATGACCAGCTGGAGTGGCTCTGGAAGGAGAGCATGGCGCTCTACCCCTCCATCTACCTCGACCCACTCCTGGACTCCACTCCCAACAGCCGCAAGTTTGTGCGGGCACGGGTGATGGAGGCCATGCGCATCTCGCAACAGCACCATGATGACTACTCCCTACCTGTCTTCGTCTACACCCGGCCCACCTACATCCGCAAGCTGAATGTGCTCAGCCAGGTAGGGCTGTACCACTGGGACATCCTCATTCCAAGCCCTGGGCATCTGGGCTTTGGGGTCAGCTGAGGTGGTTCCTCTGCCTGTGTATCTCACCTTGCTCCCGTGGAGCAGGGTGGCTCTGGAGGCTGGTGTCTGCACTCATGGTGTTACGGGCACCCCATGGTTTGACCCCCCCGTGTGGGTGGGAAGCAGCACCGTTTGGCATGGGGCTGGTCCTGGGGAGCAGGAGGGGTGCCTCCTTTTCTAGGACCCCCAGCTCAGCTCCTCTCTGGGCTTGATGATGGGGTGCCACAAACTGTTTCCCTTATGAACAGGATGACTGGCACCGATGGTGACCATCACCAGGGAAGTGCCTGGGAAGTACTGCAGGACTCCCAGGTCCTGGCAGCCGGAACCCTGGGGTGTGTGAGCCCACAGCCCCTGTGCTGTGCTGGCTTAGTCCCTGAGGAGGAGGGCAGTGTTGGGAAGCCTTGTCCCCAAGTTGTTGGGACAGTCCCTTTTCCCTGGAGCAGGGATTGGGTCTTGTCCTGCTGATCCTGCAGTGGACACTTTGGAGCACACTGTGCTGGGGCTGTGGGTGCTGCATGGGGTCTGTGGGCACTAACCAGACCCTGTCCCCACAGCCGGACCTGATCTCCACCATCGGAGAGAGCGCAGCACTGGGTGCAGCTGGGGCCATTTTGTGGGGTGATGCAGTTGATACCAAAAACCGGGTAAGTTTGGGGTCAGTGTGGGAGGTAGATGCCCCCTGAGGAGGACCAGTGGCTGAGCTGTCCTGTCCATCTGAGGTACTTCTCCCTGGGTCACACCAACATGCCCCTGGTGCCTCCCTTTCCCTAGGAGTTGTGCCAGATCATGAAAAACTACCTGGAGGGGGACCTGGGACGCTACATTGTGAATGTCACCACGGCAGCAGAGCTCTGCAGCACGACGCTGTGCCAGGGCCGGGGTCGCTGCCTGCGCCAGGACAGCAATGCTGATGTCTTCCTCCACCTCAACTCTACCAACTTCCAGCTGCGGCGCCGGGATGATGACCACCCCCAGCAGCCCCTCTTCTGGGCCGAGGGCCAGCTCTCCTCTGCTGACATACTCTTCCTACGAACCCACTTTCACTGCCACTGCTACCAGGGCTGGCAGGGCAGTGGCTGCCAGACACGCGCTGGGCCCCGCAGTGATGCCCCTGGCCGTTTGGCACCGCTGGGACTTGGGGTGCTGTTGCTGCTTGCAAGCTGGTGCTACACGCCCTGGACTGAGCTACCCCTTTCTGTGTAGGAGGAGCCTATTTAAGATATCCTTACGCTGCCTGGGAGGCAGCTAATTATGGAGGGCTGTCCCTCACTGTGGTGGTGGCGGGGGAGAGCTGTGTGGTTGTCCCATCTCTGCCCGCCCTGCTGCAGTGCAGGTGCCCCTCATGGGGATGGGGGGAGGAGGGGGACCCCTCTCCTGTTGTAAGGAGAGGGATGGGGGCAAGAGGGACACGGGGGCGGGGAGCGGGTGCTGCGTGGTGCTGAGCCCCCGTGTGCTGCCCTACACTGAAGTGCTTTACCTCGAATAAAGCTGGTCAGACAGAGGTGTGGGATGATTTGGGGCGGGGCACGGGTCATTCCACGCGCGGACACAACCGGCGGGGAGGGGGGGGGAAGCCTTGTGGGTTGGTGTGCAGCTCGGGGAAAGCTCTGCAGTGTTGGGAAGTGTCCCGCGGAGCCGGAGCCGCTCGGGGAAGGCGCTGGAGGGGCGGGAGCGGCCCCGCGGAGCCGGAGCAGCCCCGCGGAGCCGGAGCCGCGTGGGCAGCCACGGCCGGGCCACCCACGTGGAGGCTGCGTGCGCCCCGGCCCCGCCCCGGCCCCGCCCCCAGCGGGATTCCCGGCGTGGCCCCGCCCCAGCGCCCCGACAGTGTCCGGGATACGGGACTGGAGCCCCCGGGACCGGGATCGCCGTGTGGGGACACCGTGCTGTGCGCCATGGCCGGGGGTAGGTACAGCCCCGCGGGGCCGGGGACTCCCCTGGGCCGCGAGCGTCCCTGAGCTCCGCTGTCCTGTGCCACCGGTGTCCCCGCCGCTGCCCTGCTCTGCCTGTGCCCGTGCAGCCTCTCCGGGCACTGCCGTGCCCTGAGGGGTGCCCGTGGGCATAGAGCGGCCCCCCGTGACACAGCCGCCTTCCTGCCCACGCCCCTCGGCTGCTGTGAGTGTCCCCATGCCGTGCTCTCTGTGGCTGCTGTCCTGTGCTGTGCTTCCTGTACCTCCTGGCCCCAGGCCGTGCCGTCCCTTGGCCGCGGTACCCACGCGGGAATGTCCCGTGCCACCCCGGGCTGTGTCCTGCCGGTCCTGCCCAGTGCCGGGAGCTCCCTGCCAGCAGTGCCCTCCTCTCGCCAGCGCATGGCCGTCGTTCGCCACTTCCCGAGCGACGCCCGCCCGGCGCAGCCCACGTCCATCACCGTGACCTTCCTCCCCCCGCCCCGTCCGTGTCTGTTTGTCTTTCCAGCCCACTCATCGCCGGCCAGTCATGGGGTGTTGACTCTGCGCATTCCTTCCCAGCCGAGCCCGCCGCCGCCGGTCATTACGCGGGGCTGACGCGGCTGTCCCACTCCGGGGCCGCTCTGCTGGGCTCCAGCTGCTGATAAATTCGGGGACTTTGAGGAGGTGGGAGAGGTCACCCTTGGCGACCGGCCCCGCTTGGGAACGGAGGTGTGGATTAATGCTGGTCCTGATTTGGGGATAAAGGCATCAAGGTCTGCCCAGGTCTCAGCTCTCCCCAAGGCAGCACCAGGACTCAGCCTGAGCCCACCAGCCACCATGGCATCGGTGTGGTCCTGCCGGGTCCTCCTGCTGCTCCTGCCTGCCCTGGCCCATGCTGGGGGGCCCGGTCCTGTCCTCGTCAACCGCCCCTTTGTCACCATCTGGAACATCCCCACCGAGAACTGTGCCAAGAAGTACAACGTCACCCTCAACCTGGAGGTCTTTGATGTGTTGGCCAATGACCATCAGTCCTTCACTGGGCAGGACATCACTCTCTTCTACAGCAACAAGATCGGTCTCTTCCCCTACTACACATCTGATGGGGTGCCAGTGAACGGGGGGCTCCCCCAAAATGCCAGCCTGGAGACTCACATCCACCAGGCCACCCAGGACATCAAGGTGACCCTGCCCAACCCTGACTATGGTGGGCTGGCTGTCATCGACTGGGAGAAGTGGCGCCCACTGTGGATCCGCAACTGGGACTCCATGGAGATCTACCAGCAGAAGTCAGAGGAGCTGGTGCAGCAGCAGCACCCACAGTGGCCTCCCAAGGAGGTGGAGGAGATGGCCAAGCAGCAGTTTGAGGAGAGCGCCCGCGATTTCATGAACAAGACCTTGTGGCTGGGTGAGAGCCTCCATCCCAGTGCCTACTGGGGTTTCTATGGTTTCCCTGACTGCTACAACAATGACTTTGATAGCCTGCCCTACAATGGGACATGCCCAGAGGTGGAGCAGCAGAGGAACAAGAATCTGTTGTGGCTCTGGAAGAGCAGCCGGGTGCTCTACCCCAGCATCTACCTGCCCCTCTGCCTCAATGGCACCAACAAGGTGCTCGCCTACGTCCGGCACCGCGTGGCCGAGGCTTTTGCTGTCCAGCGTGGAATCCTTGACAGTGGCATCCCCGTCCTGCCCTACTCCCAGATTGCCTTCGAGCGCACCGTGGACTTCCTTTCCCAGGTGATGGGGATGTGGGGATAGTGGGCACCTCTTGGGCTGATGGGTTGGTACTGGGGAGTCTTTAGCTCTGCTGGGGCTGTGTGGGGGCTTTAGGCTCTGCTGACTTCTCCTCTCCCCGAGGGTGCAGGAGGACCTGATGAACACCATCGGGGAGAGTGCGGCTCAGGGCGCTGCTGGCATCATCCTCTGGGGCAGCCTGGACTACAGCACCTCCAAGGTGAGTGCAGAGGGTGGCACCAGGTCCCTGCCAGCTGGGATCCCCCGTTCCTCAGCTGTGCAGGGCTGTGACACCAAACGCCACTGCAGGAGATCTGCCTGAGGCTGAAGGACTACGTGGAGGGGCCCCTGGGCCACTACATCGTCAATGTGACGGCCAGCGCTGACCTGTGCAGCCAGACCCTGTGCTCCGGCCAGGGCCGCTGCGTGCGCCAGGGCAACCAGCAGGGCTACCTCCACCTCGACCCCTCCCGCTTCACCATCGACCTGCACTCTGGCAAGCCCTGGCTGGTGGCTCAGAGCCTGGAGCCCGGGGAGGACATCTCCAAACTGGCCAAGGAGTTCAGCTGCCAGTGCTACGACAAGTGGCAGGGACCCCGCTGTGACACCCTGGGCTTTGCCAAGTGACCCCTCCCGCAATCCTCGCATTGTGGGAACACTGGGGCAGATGGGGTGACACTACCTCAGCACCCTCGCCATGGGGTTGAGAACCTGGCTGTGGGGCTGTTAATAAAAACAGAAAGCACCAGCAAGCATCTCCTTGTCTTCTGATGCAACATGTTTTGGGGTGGGAGGGTCCTCCTGCAACACCACTGGTGCCCTGTGATGCTGCCAAGGGCTGTCCTTTGGTCTGGGGATGTAATGCCTCAGAGAAACCACAAGAAAAAAAGAAAATTCTTGGGAAAAGACATAGGAAGAGGGATGATGGGGAAGGAGGATGAGAAAAGGGGGAATGATGGGGAATGGCCAAAGAGTGGAGCCAAAGGGGATGAAAAGATGTGCCTGTGTGGTTGCAGTTGAGGGAGTGTGTTCTCCAACGCCTCACTGTGCACAGAGGAGTGGAGTGAAACCAGTGCCCTCACTTTGATTTTCCCTGGATAACCACATGCAAAGCAGTTCAGCCCTCAAATGATAAGCAAAAGCACTGATCTCTGTAACCCAGACCACAGACTTAACCATACCTGTTTCAAAGCAGTTGAGAGAAGGCATGAAACTCCGGCCCAGCCAAGATAAAGATGTTGGCATCTTCATCTGGATGTTCATCTGGGGGTGGGGGAATCACATGCTCAGTTCTCTGATTTTAGGCCCTAATTCAGGTAATCTCTCCTTGTCGGGACTGCACTGCGTGGCACTGTGTGTGTTCTGGGGACTTACAAAGCTGTACCCTTAATTTTTAAGCTGGTTAACGTAAATCACTGCAGAGTTACTACATTTCTTATGTTCACTTCTTATTATTACATTGAGGAGGATCTGAGAATATACCACTGGAGACATAATTAGGCCTTTGGATTCCCTAGTCACAGCTTTCAGAAACATACACTATTATTACCAAGCTCTTTGAGAAGCTGGGTGCCCCTGAAAAAATTAGTCATAATTGGATTTTGGCCCAGAATTAATAGTTTTATCTAATTCTTACAGAGATATCTTGGTAAATGTTGTATGCAAATGTTGGAAACAATATTATCTTCGTATTTTTTGTATGTGAAATGTGATTTAACTTAAATGAACACTCAAACACACTCCTCCCAAGCTACAGGGAATCTGATATTTGCTCTGTATTAAATGCTGAAATTGAAAGCAAAGTTCACCTTGCTATTCACACAGAGAAAATTACCATGAATTTCAAGTCCTCCTTATGCCTGGAAGGGATCAGAGCTGTGTGCTTGTAACTGCAGGTAATTTAATATGCTTCAAGTGTTCAGCTGCTGGTGCCTAACTCGGGGCTGGTCTGAGGTTCTCCTGGACAGTATTATCTCAATCCATTAACTGAACTAAGCATTGAGGTGGGCATCAGGAAAGAGACATTTCCTCAGGAGTTGCAGAGGCTCTGGCACTGTTAGAAGCCACAGAAGCCCTGCAGAAACCCTGTCTCCAGGTGTGGGTTTGTGGCTTTTCTTAAAGAAAAATGAGGCTGGGAAGTGACAGACTTCCCTTATTTCTTGAAGCAGCTCCTTTTCTTGTTGTTGAAATAATGCAAACTTGGGCATGAATGCAGTTTGCCACTTTCAAATAAGAGCTTTGAATGTGTAAGAGGATTTGCTTTATTCATCCTACTTATTGTAGCTCTTCTTCTGTCCTTGCCTCTCATACTGTACCTAAAGACACCCAAGACACTGGCTTTCATGTAATTTAGCTTGTCTTACTCCAGACTCTGAGGAATAGAGACTAGAAAGACACTGCATGTGGTGCCAGCAGACAATTTGGAAGCACTGAACATCTGCTGGGTTGTTTTTTCCTGGTCTGAAAACCCGTACATGTGCAGAGCTGTGCAGACCCAGCGCGGTGCCGGAGCCAGCCCACGCTCGGCAGGAGTGAGCTGGAGAGGAGCCAGCAGTAATCCAGGCATGGGCCTTTGTGTGGGTCACATTTCTGGCTGCTCTACAGCTCTCGAGTGGGATGTGCTCATGGTGTTGTCACTGCAGCTCCTGTTTGCCGTGCTCAGAATGACTGAGGAACCTGTTCTGTGCAGAGCTTGCTCGTCCATTGCCTTACAGGTTTTACACTAAATCAATTTCTAGAGAAATGCTCCAAGAAATGAGGGAAGTCTGTCACTTAGAGCTGTCCTTACATTGCCAAGTTTTTCATTTCAATGACTCACTATTTTTTGTCTAGGATGCTTAAGCCTTGTATCTCCAAAAATAATCCTAAGTATTTACCATGGTTAACTATCCCAAACAGAGACAATTGAACTGCTGAATGATCTGAAGATAGAAAGATTATTTTACAATCTAGAATGAAGTTGGTTGTAGTGAGGAGCCTTTACAAGCTTTGATATAATCAGGACATAAGAAGTTCAGCTGAAGGGTAAAGTGTAGATTAAGTCTTGCATTAAAAACAGATTGAAGGAAGCCCTTCCAAGCAACTCACAGGTTTTTCAGATACAAGCAGGAAATTAGTGGCCTGTTATTTACCTAATAAGAAAAGTTCTCATCTGCCTTGTTCTCTGACTAAAATACTCAGAATTGGTATAGAAATCAGTTAAGTCAGACATTAAGACATTGTTTTCAGTTTTGTCTTGCATTAACAGCCCACACCTATGGTTAAATGAGCAAGGGGGTGATAGCATTTTGAGATCCCAGTTGTTTTAGGACCCCACTAGCTATCATTTGCTGATGCATTTCACTTCATCCAAACATCTGGACAGAAGCCATAAAACCAAAGCCAGGAGTATGTGAAGCAGGTCCTTCCAAACCACTTCTTCTGCAGCCCTTGCGGCTGCATGCTGAGCTTCTCCTGATATACAAGTACAAGCCTCTTTTGGAAGAAATAAATCCTTCCCAAAAGCAGATCGTGGCAAGTGTATGGCTTGAAATTAAAGAGATGGCAAGTGGATCTTTAAAATGCCTTTTATTCCACTCACATTGCAGTGGAGGCTTGTGGTACGCAGGGCTGGTCACTCAGCTCAGGTCGCTTTGTGGGCGTGCAAACACATGGCAGCACGAAGGGAGAGAGGAGGGCTGGGTGCTCTGCCAGCCCCGGGCAGGTTTTGGTCACTCTGTTCAGCTGCAGTTGCAGAAAGCCCCCCGAACTCCCAAACACACCCTGCTCTGCTGTGCCCAAAGCTGGGTGAGCAGCTCACCCAGCAGTAGCAGCTAAGAGGACTCAGAGATACCTCAGAGAAACATGAGACCAGGAGAAGGAGGAGGAAGAGGTAGCAGCACAGAAACTGCCTCCAATGACATTTGAGCCTGGGAGCAGCTTGAGGTGCTACCCAGAGCAGCTGAGTTTCATTGGCTTTGAGTAAAGCAAAGCCCCCACATGCCAATAGCATTGAGGGTAGGCTTCACTGCTTTCCTGTTAATGCTTTTAACTAAAACTTGCCACTCCTTTCCCACGTGCAATGTCAAAGCTCACTTCTGATTACTGTTTCAGAAGTGAAACATCAGCTCCTACAGAAATAATTTCCAAAGCTTGAATACGAGACTCTGTATCCCAACCCTCCTCAGTGTCACTCAGAGCAGCACTGACTTGAACACGAAATTTTCAAGCTACCGGTTACCTAAACTGAAAGTGACTCTTCCTTACAGTATCTTTGTATCTCTGTTTTGTGTTTGAAAATTACCCACTCCAGACCTTTTCCCTTGCTCAGGCATTTCTAGAAAAGATCTGAAAATATTTATAAAAAACAAAGCGTATTTAAGAAAGATCTAAGTGTTCTTCAGGGGCCACAGACTCTGCTACTGCCCTGGATTTAACATCCCTCGTTTCCGAGAACCAGCAGGAATATCAGCCTTCATTCCTCTGACTCATCAGGCTGCAATTTCAGAAGTTACTTGAAAAAAAAAACCGTAAGCCCCGAAGCACCATTTGTGGGCTCTCAGCAAGTGTTTAAACATCCAGCACAAACAGCAGACCTTGCTTTAGGTTACACAAACAAAAATGCCTCTGCACTTGAGAACTTGTCCCGCTTTGTTCCATAACTTTTTTAATCTGCCCTTACTGGGGCTGGGCACCAGAGCAGGACTTTCACCACAAGAATGTGGGCGCAGCAGCAGCTCCTTTGTTGCAAGTGCTCCAGGCCAGCCTCATGCAGGGCTGGTATGTGGGGTGCCACGTTTTCTGTTCAAGAAAAGTGTAGTCTGTGTTTTTCACTGCTGGTGGGACTGTCAGAGGTAGAACACTCGTCCTATTTGCAGCATCTCTGCTGCTCTGATTTGGCAGCGACTCCCCTCCTAGTTATTTTCCACCCTGGGGCTTTAAAAACAGGGTAATCAGTGTCCTGTGCTGGCGTTAGTAAATCAGCAGGAGTGTTATCACCCGCCCGAGGAGGGTCAGAGTGAGGTCTTGGGAGTGCTTCGAGTGAAGTTGCTGGCTTGTGCTGTATAAAACACCTTGTAAACTCATTTTCCTCCAGTAACACGTTAAGCACAAAACTGTACAGTGCTCCAAACTCTGCTCTAATCTGCTCGTGCAGACTTCAAGCAAACACCAAATAATGTAGCAGAACATTTTGTGGGAACTGTCCTGCATTTGACTGTAACTTCTCAGGAGGAAAAATTTGATTTGACAGGTTACTGTTCCTATGCCCCAATTAAGACATAAACAGTTGTAATCCTCTGTGCTGTTGGGCAGAGCTCAAGGTTAGTTTCAGCAAAAACAAACCAAGCTGGAATTGAAGCAGGGGAAAAAAACGCCCAAAATTTGGAGGCAGAACCTGCCCTAAGTGCAAGGCATATATTCTTTATTATCTTGTTTGTTTTAATACACACCGATACCTCTACACAGCTGATACCAGCTGAGATACCAGGGAGTTCAATATTTAAGGCTTGGCTTTTCTTACCATAGCAACAAATCTGTAAGGGGAGTAAGAGGACACGGATAACTGGCAGCATCCAGCACAGCAAGGGCAGAGGTGTTGGCAGCCTGAATCTCTCACACCATCACAGTGCCTGATGCAGAACCACCGTGGATGTCTGAACACAAGCACCCGACGTGCCCTGGGGAGTGTGTGCTGTGCAAAGCACCAGCAGAATAAACACAGAGGTAGGTGTTTGCTTCCTTGTCTTTGATAGAACAGTGGAGCTGTTGGCCCTTGAATGTGAGTCTGCTCTCCCTGACTGCATAAACCAGCTCCTGGGGCACAGGTGACTCTTCATAATCACTGGCCTAGAACAGAAGAACCCTCCAAAGGTACCCTTTTCTCTCTGCACCTCTGCCACCCTGCCAAAATTAGATGGATGACACAGATTCTCTGTCATAAATCCATGCTGCATTTATTCACATGGACAAACACCTATGTTGCTTTTTGTTTCATGGATTAACACTTGTTCATCCACTCATAGAATTTGTTGAATCAGTAATTACATTCAAATTGAATGAAATAACTTCACAAACTGTCATCTGTGTCCCATCACTGTCTGAAACCAGGTGAGCCCAAGAAGAATTGCCACCAAAATCTACTTGGAGCTGACCTTCAGGATGTTGGTCAGAAGGGTCATGAAACCTTTTCCACTTCAGTTGTGGCTAGAAGGCATAGTATGAATGCTAATTTTCTGCCAGCTACAAAAAAAAAAAAAGCGCCTTATCTTTGTTTTCTAAGCAAGAAAAAATTGTTTCTACCTATGCAGGTTTATCACAAAGTACCTACCAATAGCCCAGGGTAAGGAGACTCATCTTTAAAATGCCCTGATCTGGGTTCTTGGTAGATAAATCGATGTCAGAGTTATTTTAACAAGGCAGTTAACTGATGAGGAATCCCCAAGTTAGAAGAGATACACATCAGAGTATTCACTTCCATTATGGTCCAAGCTCGTCGTTTATTTCTTCCACCACACAGACACTGGTGGAAAGAAATGCAACACCAATGCAAGCAATTTGCCAAAAAATGTGCTTAATAAAATATTTATATAATCTTCTTACATGCTGCCTGTTGTGAAGGGGAGCTGTGATTAAAGATACTTTTTTTTTTTAGTCAAAGGTTATGGAAAATCTCAGTTGTCTGGGATCGAGAAGCAACACTTGACTACAGCTGCACATACAAAAACTGAGCAGTGTAAAAATAGCACAACAAGCACTCCAGCAATGCACATAACAAGATCTGGCTCTTCCAAAGAGCCTGAGAAAGGCCAGGCAAGCTCTTAGGGTCTGACCAGACTGGAGATGAGAATTCCCACTCAAAAAGATAAGACTTCCCAAACATCTTAAGTCTCCAGTCTTGGGGTACCTTAACATGCTCCTATGCTTCAGGACAAGGATACACCTGATTTTTAAGGTCTTACAGTCTGGACAGAAAAAACAGCTCAGAGAAGGGAAAAGAAAAAAGGTACAGCAAGAATAGTGACTACAAGATGACTACATGAATAATTGTATGAACTTTTGCTTGCGGGTTCACCTATTTCTGCCTTTTATCCTTCTCCTGAACACTTAAAATTTGGGTAAGGATTGCAAATAAATCTTTAAGAAAGAGTTGTGTTATCTGGCTGAACTGAACACAGTGCAATCCTGCATGTGGCCAATTTCCAAGGAATTTAACAAAGGACCCAACAGCTTAAACCTTCCGATGAAGCTGAGGAACAAAAATCCAATTGATTTACTCATCTTTGAATTACTGTCATCCAGAGGTAAAAATTATTGGCTCACACTAGAGCAGGAGGAATGTGGCCTGTGAAAAACACAGTCAGTAGGATTGGTGTCCCCCAGGCAGTCCAGGCCTGCCCCAGCCACGTTGTTCTGATAAGCCCAGTCAGATGCTTTTCCTTGCCAAGCAGCTGAAGGAAAAATATATTTTTGTGGCCTTCTCTTCAGTTCTTTGAAACCACAAAGCCACATTTAGGGCAAAATACTTTCCAAGGCCTGTAAGTGCAGAAGTTTTTCCAATTTAACTATTATTTTTGAGAAGGGCACAGGATTAAGTCAAACATTTTCCAAAGGGATGACCCTGCTTGCTCAGTTTATCCAAGCACAAGCTAGGATCAAACATCCCAGGCAGAAGCTGTGAGTATTTACCTTGAACACGCTTCTCTCCTGCTGAGTTCTCCTAAATGCAAATAAATTATCAGATTTTTTTTCCCCTCATGTCTGTTCCTAGTTCCTCTTGCCAAATTAACTATACCTCCTCAGTTTGGACAAAATCTCAACAACCTCATTAGTGGTTGGCTACACAGATCTTGAGCAAAACCCAAGATTTCTAGCAAGTTTTGCTATTAATACTTGCACTGGTTTATCAGTGATTTAATGTGCTTTGCTTCTAAGAGCACTGAAGTCCTCTGCACAGTTGGGATCCTGCAGTACAGCTTTTCTGGGAGTGCAGCTGCTGCACACAAAGGCTAAGGTGTGCCTTCCCACCTTGAAAAAAATGCTGTGGAGGAGGATAGACACGGTTAAGCAGAAGAGAAAAAGCACTGAAAGAAAAGCCTGTTTGATGCCCCGTGAGGCTCTGCCCACCGGCCCGTGCAGGGTTACAGGCTGCCTTTACCGCAGGTACTCAGACCTTTTGTTCTGCCAAAAGGAGCGGAAGTTTCTGGCTGATACCGAGCCACATCTCACTGGCCAGTGGGACAGTGGGGTCACTCTGTACCTTTTTATCAACACCAAGCAGAATCCTTGCAGCTGGGTGGTTTTGTTGGATTCTCTTTGTTTTTAAGGCTGAGGATAGGAAGGTGAGCTGCTGCAGTGCCCACCCCCCCCACCCAAGCTCCATTTCTGGCCCTGCCTCACTACGTGCTGCTTCATGCCAGCTGCAAAAAAACCCTCTTTTGTTTTTATTTTCTTTTTCTTTTCTTTTTCTTTTCTTTTTTTTTTTTTAAGAGAACATGGGGATAAGGTTTCACTAAGCCCAGAAACTGTGACTAAAAGATTTTTCAAGGGGAGAGCAGATGAAACCTCTCTCCTACCCCAGGGCTCAGAATTCTTCTTCCAGAGAAACTCTCAAACAACTCCAGTGGCCCTTGCTTCAAGCTGGAAGCAGTCAGTGACCAAAACCAGAGTTAACTAAATCAAGTTTTGAGCTATGCCATCTGTGCCAGTGACAAATGCTCTGCTCCAGAACAGCACGGGGACATGCTGGCTGGGAGTACCCACCACATCAACCCCCTCCTTCACGCTCTTAGCAGTGGACAACAAAGCTTGCTAATGCAGAAAAGCCCACAGTTATGTAAAGTCACTTGAACTCCTTAAGAAGATAAAGCAAACTAATCATTACTACTTCAGATGAAATCATAGAGTGCTAATAAGGATTAAGTATTGTCCAGAAGGTGGACACAGGTGACTTCCACCTCCACAGAGCCCAACACTTACACTATGGCACCTCGAGGAGAAGCTGTTCAGCTCTAGGGGTTGCACAAGGAGCTGAATCTTACTTTGACAGTTACCCAAAAGAAAAGGAAGCATTCCTTAGCATTGCATCAACAGTGAACATTTTTCTCTCACGTTTGCCCTCAGTTCCTAGAAAATCAGATTACCAGAGGGGCTGGAATTGGATTGGAGCCTGGGATTGGAGAAGTGGTAGGGGCCTGGTCTCTCAGACCAAAGTAACTCAGCCCTTGCTCTGAGTCACCACACACACACTTGAAGGAAGTGATACCAAGCATCGTACTGACCTCAGCCGCCGAGTTTCCTCATTGCAGAAGGCATCATCACCTGAAGATAAGCATTCAGTACTCCCTGTCTAAAAAAACCACACCAACAAACCACCCTTTCTTTCATGTGGCTTAAATTCTGCAAGCAGTTCAGAAGTTGTACTTTATTAGCTAAAGTTTTAAAGCATCAGGTGATTCCCAGGCAGAGCCAGCATGGTTACAATGCTTATGTTACCAGTGGGGGTCTGAAACCAGCTGTCCAGACAGTAAACTTGGAGTTGATATCAGTTGGAGACAGCTTGGGAAGTAGGATGGAGGTGTGTAGGTAGATAAAAAGACATCCTGACAAGGTAAAGAAAATTTGCATGTGAATTTTAGGCAAAACGAAAATCAAACAAAATCTTAACTCTGTTGCTTACGTCGACCATTTTCATCTTAAAGGGGTAATTATTCTGATTTTTCACTAATAAGTGGCTTTAGAGTGATGCTTCCTTAATCTTCCTTCATTTTCAGTTTGGCCCCTCTTTCATCTGCAGTGGTGTTTCCCCCTCCCCAAACTTGTGTTTGCCTATCTCTCTCTGCAGGCCAAAGGCAGAAGGTACAGATAACTCTCTCCTGAGCACAGTGCTGCCTCTCCAGCTTCTCACCCCAGCGCAGGATAAGCAGTGTGATGAGATAACAGCTCTGAAGCTTCTACACGCACCCATTTAGTTCATGCCTACCTCAGAGGGACAGCCTAACAAACTTAGAAAGCCGTGAGGAAAGGCAACCATGAAAATAACCTGCCCCAACCTGAACAAGATAACAAACACGCTTCGGTATCACCCGAAGGATGGTGCAAGGAACTAGAGGATCTCTGTCATTAAGCTCAAGCTCGTGTCGAGGGATGCTGTGTGTGTCCTCAGGGATGCTGTATGGCAAGGACAGGGAAAAGCTCGAGCCCAAAGCAGGTGGGTGGCTGTGCCCTGAATGCACATAGAGGCTGTAATTGCCCCGATCGGCTTCACCTGGGAGCGCTCCGGCTCCCTGGGCGGTGGATCCCAGCCCTGCCTGAGGCTCTGGGGGGGGGGGGCCCCCCCCCCCCCACTTCTGCTGGGTCAGTGCTGGGGTCGCCTCTGGCTCCGCGGGTGCTTCTGAGCCTGGCTGAGGGCTTGTTGCTGACCACAGCCCCATTCCTCCGGCCACCGCTGATCCCTATCTCCTGCCCCCCGGCTGCATTCACAGCCAGCTCTCCAAAATGGCTACAGCCGCCGCACCTCCCCCGTCTACTTGATTTTTACTTATTTATTGATTTGCTTATTTTTAAATCCGGCTCGTTTTAACAAAACACGAAGCCCTGGGGAGCAGACAGCGGAGGGACGCCTGCGGTCCCGGCAGGGAGCGGGCGATGGGGAGCGCACCGGGGCCGCCGGCTCGGTGCGGTGCGGTGCGGGCGTTCCGCGGCCGTGCCCGCGCAGAGGTGCGGGAGCCGCTCCCCGGGAGCCCGCGCAGAGGTGCGGGAGCCCCGTCCTTCCCCGCGGGCCCCTCCCGCATCCCCCCGGGCGGGGCGGAGCGGAGCGGGGGCTCCCGGCGGGGCGGGCGCTGCCCGGGGCCGGTCCCTCCGCCCCGGCCCGCCCCGCGCGG